>NW_015554075.1:800092-806305 GCF_001515605.1 Sinocyclocheilus anshuiensis
GACAACTTTGATGAAAGGTTTTGATCCACTTCAAATGTTGACTACTATAGTATATATTTATATATAAATATATTCAGGGTGCGAACTACAGGGGAGCTTGGCTCCCATTAATAAGACATGGGCTCCCCTGAAAACCTGATTTGTGAAATTTTGGGGGGTCTCAAAAAATATTGACAATGTGTTATTTTGACGTGCAATTTAAATTTTGTGTAATGTGATCATCGTGGATTATTATGTGTAAAATTGCAAAAATATCATTCATTCATGCATGACGGCGATTTAAACCCAATTCACTTCAATAAAGATAACTATACATGCTATTCTTGGTATCGGATCGGTATCGGTTCTGAAAAAGTGGTATCGAGCCATCACTACTACTTACAGGCCCAATGAAATCTCTTGACAAGCACAGTTTTCTTTCCTGTGTTGACAAACAGAAGTGCTGTGGGAATTGCTGCAGGAGTCCTAAAAACTAAAAATGAGTGAGCACTTTTGCACTTCTGGTTCCATCATCCCAAGGACAATGGCTTTTTGAATGGGTTTTTGGTTAAATGCCTGAACTTAGGTCTGTGATTTCACATTTTTTCCACAACATAAAATACATCAGTAATGCCCAAATTTTTTTCAGCTTTTACATGTCTTGAAAAATGCAACTGCTATTAAGTGGCTAAATAGGTTGTCAGGACATTAAAAGTAATCACGTTGTACAGGAAGACTCACTAGTCACAGGAAACTCACTATACTTACTAGTCCGGTTTTACATCACCCCTCCAGCACCCTATATTTTTAAATGAATCAGGAAGTTGAGGTGGGACATTTTGAAAGCTCCTTCTTTTTCTTCTTCTTCTTCTTCTTCTTCTTCTTCTTTTTAAAAAAAAAAAAAACGTAGCCGTAGTTCATGTCATAGCCTGGAATTTTATGAGCACAGGATAAGAATCGTTTCCCCCCATTACTTAGAAGAAATATATGGCACAAAAAATAACGGACAACAAAAGAATTAACTTTTGAATGAAGAATGAAGGAAGATGTCAATTTAGCATGACAGTATTAAAATTGAACCAAACAAATTAGCAGATAGATAGATAGATAGATAGATAGATAGATAGATAGATAGATGTATTCCGTGAATTCAATGCACTGTAGGTCTCTTAGGATAAAAGTGCCAAATGCATAAATTAAATGTATTGTTAGAGAATATGCTTGATTATTCCTTCAACCTCATGCATAATACAACATATTAAAAACACTGATGTAGCAGTTTTTCATGTCACACTCTTAATTATTGAAAAAGCAGTAGCTTGTTACCGGAGAACTGGAGGTTAATGCCATCCTTGGGGAGTGTACCTGAGAGGAGGTACAAACCTGCTGTGCTATACCGAGCTATTCCTGGAAGAGGAGCCAGACGGATTGAGGAAACAGTCTAATCTGGTACCGCAGTCTGGTCGGAGAATGGGTCACAGTTTCTAGGTTGTGTACACTCAGGGCAGGAAGTAAACGCCAACTGCCGGGGCATTTGGGCAGGAGATCCAAAAAACCTAGTGCATGCAGAATGAACAAATGACATGTTACAAGTTTCCATAGCTACATTGCTCTGATTAGCGATCGGCACAATAAATTCTCTCATCTCCAACATTTGATTACTCATACCACAGTATGTTCCCCATGGAGACAAAATCTCCATAAAATAATCTCCACAAGAGTCCAATTATGTACAAGTGCAAATCACTAAGCAAACACATCTCAGAGAAGGGAGTGATATTTATAATGTACTTGCTTATCATGCCTGACTCATAAGTTCTGGTTTGAATTTTTTTTTTTTTTTTGTGGCCCAAAGGCATGTGCTAAAAAGGGGCTTAAAGCTAAGCAGACATCTAACGAACTAGTACTTGGTTTCAAAAAGACGAAAAAGCCATACGCTTTGAGTTAAACATATGCTAGCCTGCCAGGAGTTTGCTGCAAAGCTAACATGAGAAGCAGCCAAAAGAAATCTACGCTGCAACAAATAATACTATCACAGAATTAACAGGAGCTCCAACCACTTAATGCGCACTGCATTTCCCTCTATCTTTCTGACTTTTTCAGGTCAGTTTACTAGTTAGGTGCCATAATGCAAAGACTAGCTTACACCAGCATCAATTTCCTAGTAGTTCTATGCTTTACTAGAAAAAAAAAAGTTTTTTTTTCTTTCAAATATTATATTTTAAATTATATACCAATACTCACACACATGCAATAATAATACTAATAATTATTAATTTCTAAACTAAACTAAAGCCTGGGGGTACACAGATTTTGCGATAGCAAAATCCATGCCATATTTCTGTGGTTTACAGGGTGAACTTTTCTAAACTGGGGCGGTTAAAGATCCAGGTCATAACAAGAGGGTCATCCTTTGAATCAGAGAATTAGCACAAGATTTAAGACAGCAAACAGAGTCCAATGAATATTGTGGTTCACAATCCACAATGTTACTGTTACACAAGGCATTGAAGCCGTAAGCTCACCCTTACTTAGAAAATACAGGATTTGCACATTTTCTGCTCCGAAACGTATTGTTTGTTTTGCTTATTTAACCCCATTTGAGACTCGAAAGGTTGTGGGTTAATTTTGAAGGTCTGACTAATTGGCTCCCTGTATTGAATTAAAGCCTTAATAAGCGAAGACAGCTGAGACAGTTACTAAGAATAAAGCAAATTACAAGAAGCAGCTATTTAATTGCTTCCTTTTGCGATATAATCTATTTCATCAACATTATGCCCATGTAATTGAGCTAAAAACACCAGCTGACCTTGGAATAACCATGTAAAGTGTCTCTAAAACCTAACAGGATTTGTAATCTGCCCATGCACACATCTTAAACAAACCCAAGGTGGTTTGTTCAAGACCAGCAATCCACACCAACCTAACCAGTTAAACAGACCTGCAAACAAACCTTTATCACTTTAGATTGAGTGTCTGGGATGCACATAAACATAGCAGACGGTTATCTGAACATATTATTGCTCATTTTATCAATTCATTATTTTGAAACCCTGACAGAATAAGTTAATTATACACTATGACTATTTTAACCCTCACCCCTGTGAGAAACTGTCAAAGCCTACCTCTCTGTCAGACGAATGAATGCTCAATATGTCTGAATGGACAGCCATTCATCTCAAAGAAAAAAACAATGTTTACCAAGGACACAGATGTTTTATTTTTTTCCCCAGAAAGGACGAGGCCCTGTCGGATGTTAAATAATTTTCATCTTTGCTCTTGCCTTCCAAGGTTAATCGTGGTGCTAAGTCCATCCACTGTTGAGCCGACCCCATCAAGTTATTCTGCCCCGTGCCCGTGCGCGCATTCCTGTTGTGATCTTATCTGGAAATGGCTCTATGCAGATGCATATATTGCACCCCGCCAGAAGCTCTACAAACAAACAAACACTGAGGGAAAAAAGCAAAGCTAGAAGCAATCTGGATTGAAGGGCAAACAAATGCCTAATATAGCTTTTCACAAGCCTCAAAAACATGCAAGGAAAAGTACAATGTAATCTTGTAAAAGGAAAAAAAAAAACTTTATTCTTATTCAGTATGTTAATGTATCCCTGAAATCACATTGTTCTTGGCTATGCTCAGATTCCCAGTAATTTCTCTAAGGAGATTCATGGGTTGTGAGCTGTGATGTTCGATTAGGCCCATCGCCTATTCACCATTTCATTTGTTTGAGCACCATTATATGAGGACTAAAATAACAAAACCAAAAAAAAAGCCCTCAAAGGTAATATATCCGCGTCTTTTCATTTTGAATGTGCATATTAATATTCAAGCATGACTTGCTGTGGGGTACTTCTGAACACCGTCACAGGATAATAAGCTGGCTCTTCAAACTGGATACTCAATACAGCAGATAATCAGATTTTTTTTTTCTTTTAGTGTTTTTTTTTTTTTTAAATATTTGATTAAAGCAATAATTCAACAACAAAAAAAGATACATTTGCAAAACCAAAAATCATTAAGTCATTCCGAAATCATATTCTGTTATTTGTTGAGTGAAACCATCAGAAATAATTTAAAAAGTGCCATAAACACTATTTTTACAGCTCATTCAACATAAGAACTATATTCTCCAAAATCCAAATTCATACATGGTGACAATCAGATAAAAAAAATCTTCCTTCATGCTATTGTACAAAGCTACTGTATGACTTAGTATATAGTACTGGAGTCATATATACCAGTTTTATGTTGCTTTAATGTTGTTGTTTTTTTTACCTTCAGACAGTCATTCAACCATTGTTGTATAAGAAAACCACTCCTTGAGGGTTCTTTAATTCTCCTTTTGTGTGAAAAAAGGTCATATGGGTTGTGAACGCATGAGAGTGAGTTAATGATGACAGAAGTTTCATTTTTGGATGAATAGCTTATCCCTTTAACAAAACCATCCCAACAAGATAATATGCTATTCACTGCTGTATTTTTACATGTGGTAAATTGTATGCAAGATCACAGCATCTGCAGCAGACACAATGCTCTTTCATCAGTCTGAGATGATGAAACGTTTTATCATTTCTCTTCATAGGAAACAATGAGGAAAAATCGCAAGAGCTCACAGGCATCGGCTGCTGTTGACTGTGCATGTTTGATTGTTTCTTCTCAAGGACAGACAGAAAGCCTTGCTGCTATAAATATGCAATACTTCCTTAGGCTGGATAAATAGAGAGAGAAAGAGAGAGAGAGATTTTTGATATTTATGGGCATTCAAGTCCTCTTGAAGGATATGCATCTGTGCAGGAATCAAAATGATCCACTCAACGAGGGAAAATTATACCCCTCACATGCCATTTGGCTTCCTCAAATTACTGAGAGAAACATACCTCCACTCATGCTAAAAGGCTGGGCATGGACATATAATTGCAGAAGTAGAGGCTTTCCAGACAAGTGTTTATCTTAGTATTTATCAAACAGTCGGTGATTTTAGGCCAAAACTTGAAATTTAGGGGTCAGAATGTGAAGCATCTTTAAAAAACCCTTGAAATCATTTGACGAGAGCAGGAACAGCTAAAAGACTTCAGGTTCATCACAGCGATAAGCCATCATTTGCTACTTGCTATAGTCAGATGCAGGGGAGGAAATTTCTCATTCTAGAGAGCATTTTTTGGGGCACAAACAATCTAGTGCAAAATAAGTCAATGTTTTTAGCAAATGTTAAATGCATATATATATCCGCTAAAACAGAGATTCCTAAGATTTTACGGTTTAGGGTTCCTAAACTTTTTTGAAAACCCATGTAAAATATTTACTTGAAGTTCCAACTGAGATTTTAAGTTAATATTTCAATAATTTAATTATTAACATTAATATTTTATATTATTAATAACACAATCAAAACTGTGCTGTTCTTCACTTTGAAACACATGGCACAACACTCTATATACTTACTTGATTCAATCGTAGCCTTTGATTTGATAATCACACTAACTTATATCACAATTTTAGTTTTATTTTGATTAATTGTGCATGATTAATGATTCATGTATTTTAATTTTACATTCCATTTAATAATTATTAGTTTTTCAACTCATGGCAATGAAAACCTTGACAAGTTGCTGTAAAAGATCAGTTTGTCAAGTTTTAGGAGTACAATAGCTTATAGATGGCTTCAAAATGAACAGAAATTAACTAATATCCACAAACCTCAGATGCCGATTTCATAGGGTCTTTAAGTGCCATTAATTAGACCATTTGTGACCCTGAAATTTTTTCAGCGAAGAGTTACTTGAAAATATATTTTTCAGTTTGAAATAAAACAGATGGAGAAAGAAAGAGAAGGACAGACAGAGAGAGACGTTTGGCTTTGATTCAAGTTCGTAGGACCAAACCATATCTCAAGACAAGTAATTACATTAACTTTGTAAATGTTGCATTTTTCATTTGGCAGCGAGAATAATTTATTCATGCAGTGGGCCACTATTTTTTTTTTCTTCTTCTTTTAGGAAAATTTGCTAAAATGATACATGAGCTTTCTTTGGTGTAATCTTCTTAATGTTTCCTTTTCTCTGCCTTTTTTCAAGTGGGAGAAACCATCTCCATTAAATTCCACTGACATTTCGGACATCAATCATCTGCAGCAGGGACTTGTTTACCATCAGTGTGAATGAATGGCTGGGTTTCAGAGAGATGAACATTGTCTAGACCAAAGCGGGGCACTGGAAGAAAAAAAAAAAAAAAA
>NW_015554075.1:806429-818975 GCF_001515605.1 Sinocyclocheilus anshuiensis
CAAAGCGGGGCCCGGGAAAAAAAAAAAAAAAAAAAAGAGGCCACATGAACACATCTGTTCATACAGAGCTCATTGTGTCCAATTATTCAGCCTCTGCGGTTCTTTAGAAATATGGGTAGAAAAGAACCAAATCTCTCTTCCATACATATTTTCTGCATTTTTTTGTAGATTAATTAGTATTTGCTCTCTTCATTCCTCCCGAATTCTCTGCCAAGGGAGGATTAATAAGGAGTTTCATGTTTTATTATGTTACACCATTGTCAAATCTAAATCCATGTGTGGTTCTACACAAAAAAAATCTATCTACAGGTTGGAAACCAGCTAACCCGTCTAAACCCAATGTAATCCATTATAAACCGACGGTGAAAATGATTGGCAATCAGTTCACCAGAAGATTCTTAATGACTAACGACCACTAAATAGGATTCTTTATACATACAATGTTCACACAAACCTGATGATAATGTCATTCTCTTATGGATCGTGAAAAGCATTATAGTTCTTATAAACTGACAGCAAATCACCTGAAAACAAACAGCGAGTAGGCTGACAAATGACTGCTCTTTAATAGGATTTCATCAATGATCATTTTGCTCCGACAGCATAATGCCAAAATTTCCGAAGTGAGAGAAAAGGTAATAGAGAACATGTTTGAGTATTAAAAAACAGATACTTATAGTCAAATAGGAAAATGGCATGTTAATCTGATGTCTCTCTTTTTACAAGCCTCGCCCACTGTTTCTTTCCCTCCTGCGCTGTTCTTATTTCTCTAACTCAATTCGCAATGAGGAAATCGAATTAAAAGCCATTCAGCCCATCAAAAGATGGATTTTGGCTCTCTGTTTCTCTCGGAGTGCAAAATAACAAAATCAAACAAATGTTTTGATGGATGATTCAGACATCCTGGTGATCTGGAGGGCAGGGAATTGTGGGTAGCATTATACATGCACACCGTTTGGGGATTATTACCTTATTTTCCTGCTGCGCTACAGATGCAGACAACAAGACATCTGTAGGACTTAATTTCACTCTCATCATAAAATCTGATTTTAATGCAGCATGGGATTAAAACAGCTTATCAATTCACTTCTCATTCCTCGAGACCCGGGGCAGATATGGCCAGAGGGCAAATCTGGAGCCAATTTGGGTCTCACCTGCATGATCAGCATGTTTCAAAGAGAACGTATAACCACATATCTCTAATATATATATATATATATATATAATACACACACAGCACACCTGTTGAACTACACACACACACACACACACACACACACAAATAATATATGTATGTGTGTGCATATATACATGCGCACACACTCCACCATTCAAAAGTTTGATGTTTTTTTAATGTTTTATGTCTCTTATTCTCACCAAAGGTGCACTGATCTAATCAAAAAATACAGTTAAAACAGGAACATTGTGAAATATTTCAATATTTTTATGTATTTGTTTTCTATTTTAAAATGCATTTTATTCCTGTGATGGCAAAGCTGAATTTTCAGCAGCCATTACACCATCAGAAATCATTCTAATATGCTGATGTGGTGCTCAAGAAATATTTGATATTCTACGTTCAAAAAAGCTGTACTTCTTAACATATTTGAGGTGTGAAAAAACATAAATAAAAATAATAATAAAGTAAAAGTAATGGCTATAATTATAATATAATAACTATGTATTTTTTTAATATTAGCCTAATAGTGTGTTATAAAGGTGGGTTGGCAGACATTTTTGTCCACACTCTTGCCCCCCAGAAGAAAACAATTGCCCTAAAAAAGGGATTTATGGTGGCTCAAAATCAGTTTATCTTGACCATGAAAAACAAGCGCAAAACAAAGAAAAGTGCATCAAGAAACAACAATGCTTTTGCATCCGTCCTCCTTTCTTATGCACACCAATGGTAAACAAATGAAAGCTAGTTAACATTTCAAAGTGAAAGACATTGTGTTCTATTTCCTTTATTGCGCGAGATGACTCCTAGATGGAGGTCTGATAAGAAGGTTGTGCAGCCTCTCGTCTGAAAACAAAGCCAGTGTACATCTGAATGAATGAACGCCAATGGCCGCTCGAGCAGAGCGTAATAAGATGCGTATGAATTGTCTGGCTTTGGTCATCATATTATTTTGTCGCATTGCAATGTATTAGTTATGTAATGAGTCTGAAAAGAAGAAAACAAGCAAAACACTTGTGTGGGGTAATCAGCGTCAAAATAATATAAAAATACAATTCCAGAAAATGTCTTCTGGGGTTCTGAGAACAAGCATAGCCTTGTAATGACTTTGGTGAAAAGATGTCTCAAGGCGTGTCTGTGATAGCCTGACATACTCCCCTGGACACTTCCCAACCTTTGCAATTTCCAAAGGCAACTTCATGTAATATGTTGCTGAAAATCGACGAGTTGAATCTACAGCAAACAACCCAAATATCTCACGGTGACATATAGAGATGTGACCCTGAGGCTATGGACTCTTTAATAAGGCTAGTGGGTGCAGTGGAGTTCCCCAAGGCAGCGAGTTGTTTGGCAGCTTTCTCAATTCGCCAGTGACCAGCCTTGCCATCCATCTAAAAGCTATCAGAGATAGGAATCATAAGGAAGTTAATGAATCAGATTCAGATTGCTCTTAATAATTCTGGTCCCCATTTATTACCATTAGGCATCAGATAACATAAACAAACAATGAGCAATTTTTAAGCATTTTTTCATTTCAGTTAATGTTCATTAGTATACTTTTTTCAAGTTTTTTATAAGAATTATTTATTTTTTTAAATAATTAATTTTCATTTTTATTTAGCAAGGTGCATTTAACTGATTAAAAGTGACAGTGAAGACATTTAGTGTTACAAAAGACTTCTATTTCAAATAAATGCTACAAATGAACAATACACAAAAAAAGAAAATGAAGAAAACGATGAAGACGATGAAGAAAAATGCTTCTTGAACACCAAATTAGCATATTAGAATGATTATGGCAATTGGCTTTGCCATCACAGAAAAACATTACATTTTAAAAAAACATTAAAATTAAAAAGTTATTTTAAATTGTAATATTTCACAATATTACTGTTCTTTGCATTTCATTAGCTCTGTACTTGTACTCTGCATAATGACAATAAAGTTGAATCTAATCTAATCTTTGTTTTTGATTAAATAAATGCAGCCTATACTGAGCATAAGAGACTTTCATTAAAAATAAATAAATAAATAAGAAACTTACCAACACCAAACTTTTGACCAGTAGTGTATGATTCATTGTTAGTCATGTTAACTAATGAAGTTAACTAATGGAACCTTACAGTAAAGTGTTACCATTCTTTAAACAAATTATTTGGGAGGAAAAACAGCTTGGCTACCAAATCCTGGGAACATTCATAAAAAAATTATAAAAAATGTGAAACAAGAAAAAAAAGTTGTAACATATTTCATTAATTTCTTTAGTTTTTATAAAACAGCCTACCATCACAATGTGTATTACACATTGTCACTATCCGTCAGTTACTACACGCGCCTCAGGCATAACAAAATGAATGACTTGCGGCTCTTCTACTACAAATGATTCACTAAAAAAAAAGGCTCATAAGAGTCCTTACTCTGAAATCTGACTTCACTGGGTGTGCTGTATATTTCTAATTCACTAACAATAATTGTTTAACAAAAAAAAAAAAAACCTCTTCAACCTACTACTAGTACACTAATACAACCTGTTTGGACAACAGTCTATGAGAAGTGAGTCTATGGTAGAAGTGAGATGCAACAGGTATGCATGCGTATGTGTGTGTCCACAGCTGCAAATGCGGTTAGGGGTTGAGGGAACTCAAACGTGAGCCGGCCGCCGTCTCTGTACTGTCTCTGTCTGTCGGGAATGTTGACACTTTAATCACCTGTCGTCCCTGCAGCTGCTTTGGCCACATCAAGGAGAAAGACAGGCTGACAAGACCATGGTGGATGCCGAGAGCAGGGTTTTGGGAAGTTTCTCCGCGTCAGTGACAAAATGACGCCACGCACATTGACGTCCGGGACAGGTCCTTCATGTCACCTGTCAAGCCACTCTCATCTCGCCTTCCTTTGGGTTTGCACATGACCTTGATACCTTCAGTGTCTCCTAAACGCTCCCACAAACATCAGAGCACAATTAGAAGCAGTTCTTTTGAAGATGTGCCAACTCTTGCGAAGATCTTAAAGGAAACCGACACGTGGCAATACGCTATAATCATTGATTCACGGTCGAGCAGTGTCATCTCCGAAAGATGACAGCCATTTCCACGCTTGTATTCCGACCCAGGTGCATTTTATAGTTGTGCGTGGAACTGAAATGATGGGAGAGATGGATTCAGACACCGCTGCCTTCAGGCTACAATGCTCAAATCAACCTCACCCGAACCTCTCTGCTTTGAGATGAACCTTCAAGCTTTCAGAGGCAATGAAATATGACAAAAATCACTCTTCAAGTTTAAAGCGTGCTCATTCCAGTTATCAATACTGTATCAAAAACTTGCCTCTAGCGACACTTTTGGTAGCTTTTTGTGTGAGCATTGAGGAAAAAAAGCATACGCAATTTAGCCTTCAAACATAATAAAACTGGCAGAGATGATTCCAGGTGGATCCGTGCCTTCAGGTGTAGCTCCTGACCCACTGTGTGACCTTCGCCAAATTGGCCTTGATCCATTTTAAGTGAATTTGCTCCAGCTATAAGGACTAATGCTGCCACAGACACTGGCTCGTAACACAGGGCTATTTAGTTATTTCCCTCCCGTCCTGCCTTTAAAGAGATAAAAAAGAATTCAATTTGCGCGTGGCCCTGGCGGCTATCCCCGACTGTGTTTGCAAAGTTAATGCAGGAAGCGCTCTCCCCAGGGTCAGCGAGAGGAATATGGCACTCGCTGGAAAAACAGAGGGGGAACAATGGCTTTGAAGATGGCCATAGAGCTCTGGGGACTAAAGCAAATGGAAAAATAAAATTAAACTATAACATCCTTTCTTCCATGCTCTGCGTCCAGCAGCCCCAGTCTCTGTTCTCTCTCTTTTTCCCCTCAAATAGCCTGCCAACAATCTTTCCTCAAGAAACATTCCAAGTCCATAAATGAATAAATACAGGGAGAGCAGGTTAAGATGAATCAGAGTCACATCTTTTATCTACAAAATGTGACTATATACAGCTGTACAAGGGAAAATGAAAAGCATTTTTCTTATAAAAAGAAAATGCTGCATGCAAACAATATTCCTTTTTAGCAAAATTTGTTTTGTCTATTTACAATGCAAAACGAAATATCATTGTTTGGGAAATTGCCAGTATGTATTTTTTTAGAATTAGAATTTCTGAGAAAAATCCTTGATTATTTTCTTGCATTTTTTTTTCTTCAAAGCTACTCATAAAGTTTGAGGTACTGCAAAGAAGTAGCAACTTTTCACTGCAACCTTGATGGTTGGAATGTGTAAAATAATGCTTTAATCTAACAAAATATTTTTTTTTAAATATCTATTTTTTTCCACCTCTATGAAGGATTTCCCATTACTACAATAACAATAATAATAATAATAATAATGTTATTATTATTGTATATACTATAGTTCATTGTATATCATTTTTGTTTTTAAAAGAAGTCTCTTATGATCACCAATGCAGTATTAATTTATAAAAACAAGTAATTTTGTAAAATATTAAATATTACTATTTTAATAGATTTTAAAATGTAATTTGTTTCGGGATTCTTTGAATAGAAAGTTTAAAAGACTATTTATTTTTAAATACACACACATTTCAAACACCTAGTAGCAGAACTAATCAACTTTGATTACATCGCCTAGTCAATATGTAACTTGTTGCCTTTTTGGAATTCAATCCTTCACCTTTTCAGCGCAAGACTCATTTTAGTCCCATCTGCTGCAGTCACTGAGGAGGGAAGGACGCTGTTTATATTGATGCACTGATTGCACAATCTCTGGTCTCTAGATTGCTCTCAGCATCTATCCGTCTAAGAGTTTGAACCCTGTTATGTGACTATACGCGCAGAGGGGGGCTCGACATTAGCAAATGGCCCTCATTCTTAAATTAACAGCCACCAGCCTCTTGCTAAGTGCCTGCCTACAGTATCACCAATCTTTCCTCAAGACTCCCGTGTCCATACAGATGCAGGTAGAACAGGCGGGAAGCGAAGGGAGGGAGAGGAAACGATAGAGAGTGAACCAGTGTGGAGTGAGAGAGCGATAACAAGCTATTTATCTGAAAGCTGTCTCCTGCCTTCACCTCAGTTTAAAGTAAACAGGTTTCCATTAATGGCTCTGTCACACAAATGCACTGATAGAACATTGTTGGGAAAATGATGGCTATCACAATAATCACTGTCCAATCCACACAGGCTTTTAGCGTTCAAAAACTCACACAGTAAATTGACTATTACTACATTTCTGTGAAATTATACACTAGATGCATGATGTGGTCTATGATGTGAGAGAAATGATTATCTCCATAATGGTTATTGTATCTACGGTTATGATCTCTCACATTATTACCAAATAAGCAAACAAAAATGCAAGCTGGTAAAGTGCACCATGCTTCATTTGTATTTTATGACTTATTTTAAGAGTTCTGATGCTACCATGTGGTCTGTACATCCGATCTGAAGCCCGGAGGTAAGGATAGAGAGAAAAGAGATAAAAACCCATGATGAAAAAACATTCTAGCTATTTACTTTGCTTCCTGTCATCAGAACATTAAGCACCAGACCACGTTTTTTCCCTCACGCTGCATTTCCAATGGAAGTTGAATGACAGGCCACTGTTTATATTTCTATTTGATGCTTCAGTTAACTGTAGATTTTGATCAAGCGCACTTTTGAAGCTTGAAGGATAAAAACGTTTGAGGAATCGTGCATTACGATAAAGTGTCCCAGTGTCACATAAAAATACCATTTAATGCGAGCGCCAATGCGTTCGCAATTATATGAAAAGAAATAAGGAATAAGAATGACATTCTGACATTGCAAGTTCTGTGATGCATCAAAGGGACAAATTATTAATTCGCTGTGTTTCTTTTCCCCATCATGCCGATCAAATAATGTTAGCCTGCCACTCAGCACCGCAGACTCTTTCACTCACTCAAAGTGTCATGAATAACAAAGTAACAAAGTCATGGATGTACGTAACACTTGTTAACGCCTTTTGTATTGCACCAGATAAACCTTTTATGTCAATGTTGAAACTAGTGTGCCCAAAAGCAGGGATTAAATTTGGATTTTGGTGGAGAGGAAAACCTAAAATGTGAATAGGCAAGATATGATGTGACAATTCCAACCCCCTTTATACAAATAAATTAAAATAAAATAAAAAAATAAATATAAAATAAATATAAAATAAAAAAAATAAAAAAATAAAAATAAAAATAAAATGAATGAATAAAAATAAAATAAATGAATAAAAATAAAATATAAATAAATAAATACAATAATTTAAAAAAAAGTTTTTAATTTAATTATCTGACAAACAAACAGCCAACTCCTCACAAACAGCCAACAAGTCACAATGCCATTCTGGATCCCTCTGGTCCAAAAGTTAAAAGTTTTGATAATTTAATAGATGTGGTGTGAAACATCTGGGCTGGTAATCTGAAGGGCTGTAGGTTCAAAGGCCAGACAGGTTGATCCATGAATCTACCACCCCGGTGCCCTTGAGCAAGGCGCTTAACCTAGTTTGTTCCAAGGGGCTTGTCTGTCATAAGGGTAAAGTAGTGCTGGCAGAATGACAAATTTCATATTACGGCATGAGTATACATGAGTATACATGGTGTACATGGGTCAAAGACGAAAAAGGGTTTAAGCATAAAAACAATAAGTGTAATACTGCTTTAAATTGTTGTTTTTCCCCAAAAAAATGTAAAAAGTTTTGTTTAATTTAATTGCAAATTTGTTTTTGTTTTTCCGAGCAAAAAATAAATATCATACATTTTTCCCTGATTTACAGAAGACACCCACTAAAATGTAATTTAGTGTAACAAACTTGTCAGGCATATTTACAACAAAAATCAATTTATGACATATTAAAAGACTAATTACTTTCACCCCAAATACTAATTAGTTGCAATTTTACATTTTTAAAATGTGCCACTATCCTAGGTTTTGCCCATTGGTCAGTAGACTTTTTTACTCATTTAAAACACAATAAAATTGAATATGCTCCCTTATTCTTTTATATATTTTAATATGTACAAGTCAGAATAAGCATGTTGTCTGAATTTTTACATAAATATTGTGTTACACTGAATGACAATGTAACATTATTTAAACCAAATTTTGATATTTTATTCTCCAAAAAACGTTTTTGAAACCTAAAAATAGACACTTTACTTGCATTTAATGTGCTTTCTATGGACATAAAATCACTTTTGTAAATTTATTTTGATGCAGACATCTTAACGGCTTTGACCCACATATAAACAATACTATAAACAGTTATTTTTTTGTTACTTACAATTTTTATTTAAAGTGAATTAAACTGGTAGTTTTTACAATTTTTAAATATTTTATTCCATTATTATTTGAAACTTGGAAGCAAATTATTAAAAGACTGATATTAAAAGATTATTAAATCATCTAAACGGGTCTAATATTAGTGCTTGAAACATTCTGAAACACTCAACTAAAGAAAAAAGAAACACTTAAAACAGTTAAACTAACATTACAAAAACGAACAGTCACATTCAAATTCCTTGAAACTGAAAACAGCATATATACGCACATTAATAGCTGCACAAATATATCTATAAACAACATAGCAAAATAGAATAACATCATATGGTATATAAAGTCAAAGTGAAAGTGAAGTGACGTGTGGCGACCCATAGTCAGAATTTGTGCTCTGCACTTAACCCATCCAAGTGCACACACACACACACACCGTGAACACACACCCGGAGCGGGGAGCAGACATATTGCTGTGGCGCCCGGGGAGCAGTTGGGGGTGCGGTGCCTTGCTGAAGGGCCTCACCTCAGTCGTGGTATTGAGGGTGGGAGAGAGCGCTGTACATTCACTCCCCCCACCTACAATCCCTGCCGGACCGGAGACTCGAACCCACAACCTTTGGGTTACAAGTCCAACTCTCTATCAATTAGGCCAACTGCTAACTGCAAAAAACTGCTAATAAATTTTGTAAGAACACCACCATAAATGCTTCAATATGATGTAGTTGTCTTCACAGGCTACTTAGCACCATAATAAATGTTTAGATAATTTGAAAACAATTCATAATGTGTTAAGTGGCGACTATCTATGCCCACCCAAAGCACTGCACTCTGTAGGTAATGAGCTGCTTCAGATGTTTTAAATGGGCATTTGACCCAGCTAGGAGAGCGAACCGAATGGCTCTGTTTATCTCGGCGTGCGTGTGTGCTCTGTCTAAGTGCTGATGCGAACGTTGATTGCGGCACGGGCTATGTAATTTTTGGTCCCGGCAGCCAAGGTCAAGGGAAGGTGTGAGCAGCGTAGGACAAATATCTTCTGGAGAGGCAGGGTCAAGCAGAGATAAACACATTCACAGATCAGCTCCAGTCCGGTTGCAAAGAGCTGCCAAAACAGATTGGGATCCAAGCGAGATCGGGGGGAGGAGGAGGTGGGGGTTGAAACACGGTCCACACCATAATGATGTCCTGCTCTGTTTGCTAAGTACTTTCCCTGACAGAGCAAAGAGTCCCGGGCAGAGACAAATGAACAGCGGTCTCTACCGCTTGGGCTTCGTTCGCGGATCGGAATTCTCGCAGGGAGGAAGTAACTGTCACTCTGCCATAAATATTAATATTAATTAATTTCCCCTTCCTGTCAGGGCCAAAGGCTAGGATAGATTTATAGCAGGCGGAGGCTTTTCAAGTGGTCATATGTTACGCTATCAGAACAGGAATCTGAGGGTGGAAAAACACGGCAGCCGACACAATCCATATTTATAAGACAACCTTCCTTCCCTTGGCCGTTCCTTGGAGAGCCATACGTGTAGAAACAGACTACAAATTTACACATCATCAAAAAGGCACAAAATCACAGAGGATGATGAACCAGCAAACATGGAAAACACGGAGATAAAGATGACAAAGGAAGTACATTAATGCACGCTCACACCGCACTCTCGCAAATGCATGTGGAAACACAATCTCTGTCTCGCTGTCTGTTGCTTTTATATGCAGACACACACGTACATGCGCACTAAAGGCCCGAAGCATCATCCTTGGCCCGGCTCTGCCCCGTTTTGCCTCTCTGGTTAATGACTAGTTGGATTTGTGCTTTTAAAAGGATCTTGTATGCAATATTCAGCATGCTGGGCAGGTTTTATCCAGGGTATCTACACTTGAGCACCCAGACCTTCATCAAACTTTCAAAGACATTCCACTTTCTTCTGCACACCTTACATAGAGTAATGGAAAACACACACACAAAAGACCAAATCACGACATGTGAAAATGCACATTATATTGTATGAACTTGCTTTAATATAAGCAATCTTCAACAAATGCACATTTACAAAAAAAGTCCATATTGGGTATAGCTTTATTAAACACATCAGTAAGGATACAGATTTAGGGTCAGATTTACTAAACAGGGCAAATTAACGTTAGAGCGCAATTCCATAAAAGTGCCGATGGGAGGGGAAAATTCTGCGGGTGACCTTCTAACAATGAGTACGTTTACATGGACAACAATTCTACGATTTTAATACAATTAAGACAATACTCTGCTTAAGAATCTGCCATGTAAACAGAGATTTTTGATTACCTTAATCCGGCTAAAGTCATAATCGAAGTAAACAGAAATCGAATTAAGACATGTAGAGTATTCCTATTTTAGTCGCATTACTAAAGTGCAGAATAGACATGTACACTTAAGTTAAAACTAAGATTCAACTATTTTAAATGCAACAAGCTATTTTGCAGTCAAATAAATATCCAGTATTAAAAATGGATTTCCATTTTGAGATTAGCAAATGAGATTACCTATATTTAGTTATATTTATATTAAGTGTTAGATAAAGGCAAAGGTAATGTAAATTATTGGAAGTGAATAAGCACAATTAAATATACAAATCAATCTATCTATCTATCCATCCATTTATCATCCATCCATCCTAAAATTGTCACTCAGAAACTGCTAGGAAAGTTCAATAATTACAATGAAACAGCAAGTAACACATTGAATTAAATGTCATTTAATTTTTTATTTTTTTGTAATAGAAAGTCTCAAATAGTATTTTCTTGTAAAACATACTCCAATAATCCTTGTTTTATTTACAACTTCAAAATTATTTTACAGTGCATGTATCTATCTATCTAAAAAGTAACTACAACTAAACAAACCAAAAAAGTGAATTTTTCAAAACTACAACCACCCCATATCTATCATACATCCATAATTCATCATAAACAAAAGCCTAACCATACCCAAACCCAAGAGCTTTCTGATAGCAATGATGGAATGAGTTATCTTCCTCCAGCTCACTTTGTCCCCAGTGGGGCCGTCGTTTCCGCTGGGCCGCTTGTTCCACTGGCAGGGCCCATTTTCAGGGACATTGTTTGCATCATGGGGTCATTTAACTGTAACTGTCACCTGAAGGTATAACCATCTCGTTCTCTCGTTCTGCATCTCCCTCTCTCTCCATCTATCTATTTGTCTCTCCCTCTCTTTGATCCATCCCTCCATCCCTCTGTCCTGAAGCTGTCACCATGCAGAATGTGTGCCTGGCCAGGAGAGGGATGGCTGCTGCCAAGCACAGGGCACCGGCTGCAGTAGCGGCTCCATAAATAGCCCCGGTCCAGCCTGTGACATTACCTGCCTACGACAAGATAATCATGATGAATCACTCCAGAGCAAACTGCACACCGAGGAACAAAGAGCAGCATCAACACAACCCAATTGTGATTCGCTTTTATCCTCAGTTTTTTTTCCCCCCTTTTTTCTTCTTCTGTCTTTACATCAAGAGAAAAGGCGTAAACAGTGACTAAGAGAGAGAGACAAATGCTCTGTTCCAAAACCTAGTGAGATGCCTAAGGAGGCAGCATTTAAGACATCGTAGGCACACTTCTGATGCAAAGGCTGTTCCAAAAGGTAGGTACTTAATTATACTGCCTCGTTTTAGCCTAAGGCAACAACGCATTTAGCCTTCACAGAGAAGGCAATCCCAGAATTCATTGTGATGAGAAAATCCAATCCAAGATGGCGGAGAAGGCAAGAAAACTCTAGATATATACACCAATATTTATTTCAATGGTGAAAACATTGTTTACAAAAAAGCTGTAAAACTTTAAAAAGATATAAAATATTTAAGTACATATTTCATTATTGTATAATAATTAATATAAAATTATTTGTAACTAAAACTTCATACACTACCAGTCAAGTTTTTAAACAGTAAGATGTTTAATGTTTTTTTTTTAAATCTCTTCAGCTCACCAAACCTGCATTTATTTGATGCAAAGTACAGCAAAAACAGCAAATTTTTAAAATAGGTTTAGTATTTAAAATAACCGTTTTCTATTTGAATATATTTTAAAATGTAATTTATTCCTGTG
>NW_015554075.1:819042-826581 GCF_001515605.1 Sinocyclocheilus anshuiensis
AAATGATGCTTAAAAATTTAGCTTTGAATCACAGGAATAAATTATATTTTAAAATATATTCAAACAGAAAGCAGTTAAAAATATTTCAGAATATTACTGCTTTTGCTGTATTTTGGATCAAATAAATGTAGGGTTGGTGAGCAGAAGAGAATTCTTTAAAAAAACATAAGAAATCTTACTGTTCAAAAACTTTAACTGGTTTGTCTGTGTGTGTGTGTGTGTGTGTGTGTGTGTGTGTGTGTGTGTGCTCCAGTCGATCCTTCAGAAATCATTCTAATATTCGGATTTGCTGCTCAAATAACATTTATCGTTATCATTATTATTACTATTATTATTATTATTATTATTATTATTATCATCATCATCATGTTGAAAACAGCTGAGTATCATTTTTTTCAGGTTTCTCTGATGAATAGAAAGTTCAGAAGAACAGTGTTTATCTGAAATAGAAATCTTCTGAAACATTATAAATGCCTTTATCATTCCTTTTGATCAATTTAAAGCATCCTTGTTAAATAAAAGTATTAATTAACCAATTTGTTTCACATTCTTTCTTGGAAAAGAAAGAATCACTACAACTTCTGAAAGTGACCAGCAGTGTTTTAGCATTACATAAAAAGTAATGTCACAAATCAGAAAATGTAATTTTAACATCAATGTGAACATACAAACAAAAAAAATGAATGACACTTGAACTTTATATCAATGTAACTTTGCTTTCCATACACTTTAAGTACTTCTTCATATACCACAGCAAAAACTATAGTCTAAGAAAGTTCAAACATGATTAAAGGCAAGTGAACAGTCAGTAAAAAAAAAGAAAGTACAAGAAAAAAAAAAAAAGGACAAATACACAATTTACAAGCATAGATAAAATAAACAGTAGTATTAAGGTACAGAAATGTAATTATTAAGTGTAAAATAACATTGCATAGTGTTCACTGTATGAAATAAATTTAGATTAATCTTTGTTATAGCTGTTTTGTTGTTTGATTAACATTAGTGGCATATTCAGCAGCAGGTATTTATAGGCTGCTGTCCCTTTAAGACCGACTGCACGGATCCAGTATAATTATACACATCCGATTTCTTTCTCTGCTGTTTAAATTCATTTAAAACATAACTGACTGCGTTTACGAGAATGATCGCCGAGACGGGTATTATTGACATAATTTTGTGTGTATGTGTCTGTTGCGAAAGGAGATGCGAAAGACGAATAAACTCGGTGTTTGCGCGCTGTCTGAAACGCGTCTCTGTGTGCGGCAGAATGGAAGAGATGCTGTGCGAGATGCGGCTTGTGTACGCGCTTCAGGTGTGTGTCAGACAGCAAGACGAGACGGCAAAGAGTTATTTTCTGCAACTTATTGCACTTAACTCTTTTTAACATCAAGCAATTCTCTGCTATATGCGTCAAACTAAAACATTGACCTTTTGCAGCATTTTGGTTTAAGTATCCTATTATTAAAATGATTCAAATATTGCACGCCGTTGCAATATGCATATCACAATATTTACATTTGCGATATTTCGATAAATCGTGCAGCCCTAGTGTGTAGTAAGTAATATTTAAACTAAAGTTAATATGAACATGTAAATATAAAAAGTGCATTAATAAATTTAATAAATACTACACATAATACAAAAAAAACACTATTGCCTGCTAGGCAAGAGAGAGCAAGACCGCTCATTCATTTTTGGAACTGAGAAGAAAAAAGAAAAACAAAGGTATTGCAAATTGCAGGAAAGAAATGTACCAAGTGAAAGGGTCGTGGATGTGGTATTCCAGGGTCTTGGAGGGGATCGGGTCAGTCTAGACTCAGAGGAGTTGGCAGGATGTTGGCAGGCGCTGACGGATGTGGGCTCGGACTGATAACACTGCAGTAAACTCATTTCTACCTGCATCCCTGGGCAAACACACAAAAATGTCCACTGCTAGCAGCATGCCTCGGAGAACTCACCAATGCTCCATTTAAACGGGCCATTTAAAGCCTCGCTTGTGGGCATAATTTACATCAATTAATGTTTCTGATCAATGAACGCTTCCTTCAATAAGCAGTTTCTGACTAATTACCAATGAAGTGACCACAGCCTCCAATTAAACGGACAAATCAATACAGTAGAATTAAAATATACTGTAGTAAAAGAACCAAAAGGATAATCAGGTAAGAAGCAAAGAGTTTTAAACTCCCATTTAAAAAGAGAACAGACAATGACACAATAGGGCTGCACAATTAATTTAAAAAAACGAGATAATGATTATAGCTGCTGCAAGTAACTAATGAAAATATCAACTGTAGCATTTCATTGAGGTCTCATCAGTAACAACATATAATTTAAGTAGAATTAAAAAGAATTTGAGCAGAAAGCCGCAAATGTGTTTTATATTTCACTTATATTCGGATGAAAAACTGAGTGCTGAAGAATCACCCGAAACTCAAAAGGAAGCGAAAGGTGTGCGAGTTATGATTCTTACAATCGTGCAACCTTATAACAATCAAATCAGAATTAGTGTTTTATGTAACCACCTTGTCATTTTGTAATAATGACACTATGTTTATCCTGAAGCATGACAGGACAGTCACGGACTCAATTAACCAATCTCACCAGTATTGTGTCAGACGCCTGATTACAGAACGTGTTTTACAGAGGGATTTGGTCATATTTTATGAAGTGGATGACACCCTTTTATCAAGAGGCAATGGAAGGCAGTAAATTCTGATGCAACGCTGCATAAGTGCAGTTCTGCCTCTCAGGGTAAAGTACTTGACTGAACATCTGACAAAAGTACACTTAACATTGAAACCTCAGCCCTGCAGATTATAGGTAAAGAACAAGACAATGGATAGGAGGAATATACAGTAGTCAATTGTGTTTGTCTAAAAGGCCAACTTATTCAGAAAGGTCAACATGTCAAAAACAAGCTTTTGAACCATTCATGCATCACTGATTGATAAGAGATACGAGATTCCAGCAAAAGTCATGTTCTAGTTTCACTGATCGGAGACAAGCAGCTGCTCATGCACTGCTTTAAAAATGGTTCACCCAAAAATGAAAATTCTGTCATTTACTCACCCTCAATTATTCAAAACCCATTTGACTTTCATTCTTCTGTTGAACACATAAGGAGATGGTTAGCAGAACTGTTTTTGCCCTATGATGAAAGTAAATGGTGACAAGCAATGTAAGATTGAAAAATTACTTCTTTTTTTTTTTGATGCCATACAATTGTGTTGTGTGACGAATAGACCAAAATGGTTATTACTGAAAAGCTTTCCCTCTGTCACTTTTCCATATGGATATAGATGTATAAGCTAGAAAACTTTATTTTGATAAAATACTTAAGTAAATATTTTATTATTGTAATAATAATTAATATAAAACTATTTGCAACTAAAACTTTTAAAAATCAATTTTTGGTCATTGAAATAAAGCTGAAATGGATTTTTTTTTTTTATTAAATTTATAAACTGAAAATGTTGCCTTGACAGTTAAATTAAACAACTAAAATTATTATAATTAGACTGAAAATTTGTTAAAGCCAAATATAAATATAAAAAAAAAAAACTAAAAATAATACTAAAACTAAAATTAATATGAAAACTGTAATATTTACTTAATATTTATTCAAACCCCGTTTGAGTTACATTCTTCCATAGAAGACAGTTTGGAAAATTGAGATCTTTTGTTTTGTTTTTTGTTTTGTTTTGGAAAGAAATCTCTCATTTCCACCAAGGCTGCAAAATACAGTAGAGCCAGTAATATTGTGAAATATTACTAAAATTTAAAAACTTTTCTGTATCTTAACATATTTTAAAATGTACTGTATACTGCATGTACATAAACACAAATAAGATTTGATTTTCAGTAAATAATGACTCAAATTACCTTCACTTTCTCACAAATATGGCTTAATACTTTAAATATGTGACCCTGGACCACAAAACCAGTAATAAGGGTCAATTTTGTGAAATTTAAATTTATACAACATCTGAAATCTGAAATCTGAATAAATAAGCTTTCCATTGATGTATGGTTTGTTAGGACAGGACAATATTTGGCCGAGATACAACTATTTGAAAATCTGGAATCTGAGGGTGCAAACAAAAAAAAATTGAGAAAATTGCCTTTAAAGTTGTCCAAATGAAGTTCTTGAAGCATATTACTAATCAAAAATTAAGTTTTGATATATTTACGGTAGGAAATTTACAAAATATCTTCATGGAACATGATCTTTACTTAATATCCTAATGATTTTTGGCACAAAAGAAAAATCGATAATTTTGACCCACACAATGTATTTTTGGCTATTGCTACAAATATACCCATGCTACTTATGACTGGTTTTGTGGTCCAGGGTCAAATATAACACATGAGTCATATAGAACTATTTTATGGAGCTTCTTATTTGTCCTTTTTGGAGCTTATTGTTTTGAATTGCATCGTACGGAAAAGATCCACCTGGAAAATCTGCAAAACATTTCATTTTGTGCTCCACAATAAAAGCTATCAAACAGGTTTGCAGCAACATGAATAATTAATGCCAATTTTCATGTTTGGATGAACTACCAATTAAAAGTTCATTAAAAGAAGCAGTGGGCTTCGCAACAGAGAGCTCTGGGATCAGTGCAGAGAGAGACACACAAATCAATACGTGTTGCTTATAGTGGCCCCCCTGTCGGACCCATCTTTTCGGATAGTACAGAATGATGTTTCAGGGTCGGCTACTGGGCTGCAGTCGTGGGCCATTACTGCTTGCAGTGCTCTGGATCCATCAGCCTCTAGATGCCCAGAGGGAGAGCGCAATATAAACAGATGGAGATTTAGGAACCATCAGGTCTCATTTTCTAGGAAGCCCTTTTGGCAATTCTTCAAAACAGTTATGAAATAAAACAGACACAAGACCACACACACACACACACACACACACACACACACACAAGAGTAATGACATTTTAGAAATCATGTTATCTGTAAAAAAAAAAAAAAACATGGTGCACTAATAAGGGCAGTGGGGCCGCAACATATTCAAAAATAAGACAGAGACCAGTTCGTGTCCAATTACGCTTAAACGCCGGACCGCTACTGAAGCCCGTCGCAGATTTCCATTATGATGCATGCGTTTCCTTTTTAGACAGATAATTGGAGTAATAAGTGACAGCGGCTAACAGTTTAAAGCACCTTGAATGTCTGTGAATTGTAAGGCAACTGATCACCTCTCACTTCACCACTGCAAAAGAGAGAGAGAGGAGCCTGAAGATCTACTGTCTTATGAGAAAAAGCGACGGGATGCATAAAAGCTCTAAGAGAAAGGCCTTAAAGGAAGTTATGAAATATCCAGTGCCTATTATATTATTCAAACATTACACTCCAAATCAAAGCAGTATATTCTAGTGCATGGCAAAATTGTGTCCGTGCAGCTTCAGCGAGGTACATCGCTCACCGTTTTATGCACTACCTGTGAGTGAGGAGCTCCGCTGACACATCATCACACCCCATCCTATCAGTGCAGCATATGAGAATTTATAACTTAATAAGTGTAAGTATTAAAGAATAAGTAGGCTGTTTTCATACACGCATTTCTTTCCGTGCTTAAGTGAGGAATGCAGGGACAAATTGGTACGGATCTTTAGAAACTTACTACGGCCGCTAAGCTCATAAACAATACTGAGCAAAACATTTCTATTGTATTATGCGATGTTATGTTTTAAAATGAGGTTATTTCGTACCTTAGTGGCTTGTAAACAAAGGTGTAAAACACTTTAACAAAGTTTACCTGGTAATTTTTTACCAAGCCAGTACATAATATACAGTACATGCATTCTTGATTTGGTCGGTTGATATACAAGTCACCAGGTCAGATTTTCAATATTAGGCTTGTTCTGTCTGTATTCAACCTACGTGATCTGCTGACGGACTGTGAGATTAATAAATCAGAGATGTTTGAGGACATTAAGACATGCAGGAAATTTGTTAGATGAAAGTAATTGTCAGTTTATTATTGACACAACGTGAGCGTCTAATATTGAGAAACAAACAATGAAGCGGGCCAGTGAATGCCTGAGGTTTAGGAGGAATTGGCAGCGGTGACATTTCAAAGAATATGAATCATCCTCAGGCTGGGTGATAACAAAAAATGGATGCGCTTCTGAAAGGCGTCTGAGCGTTGGTTGAACAGGAACATTGCATTGGTTACCCCGCCTGAGTTTCTGACTCACTCCATTATTAAAGCCTGTATTGTTTATTGATTCCTAGATCTGAAACTTCTACTGAATATAATTTTGCTGGTATTTTTTCATAGAACTGGGACATTTATGGCTTATTGTAACTGTGTTGCCACAAAGTCGGAAATACACAAAACCTGTGAATTCGTTATTTCAGGATTCCCACACCTTTTGATCAATCAACTTCCATGACTTCCACAGTCATTTGTGATTAGTGGGTTTCTTTTAAATCTGGAAAAAGGTACACAACCTGTGTGTGTGTGTGTGTGTGTGTGTGTGTGTGTGTGTGTGTGTGTGTGTGAAATATCCATTATTAAAGCCTGTATTGTTTATTGATTCCTAGATCTGAAACTTCTACTGAATATAATTTTGCTGGTATTTTTTCATAGAACTGGGACATTTATGGCTTATTGTAACTGTGTTGCCACAAAGTCGGAAATACACAAAACCTGTGAATTCGTTATTTCAGGATTCCCACACCTTTTGATCAATCAACTTCCATGACTTCCACAGTCATTTGTGATTAGTGGGTTTCTTTTAAATCTGGAAAAAGGTACACAACCTGTGTGTGTGTGTGTGTGTGTGTGTGTGTGTGTGTGTGTGTGTGTGTGTGAGAAATATATTATCTAATTATAAAAGGATATATTACAAATCCTA
This sequence comes from Sinocyclocheilus anshuiensis, assembly GCF_001515605.1. Lineage (NCBI taxonomy): Eukaryota > Metazoa > Chordata > Actinopteri > Cypriniformes > Cyprinidae > Sinocyclocheilus > Sinocyclocheilus anshuiensis. The sequence continues at coordinate 825,921 of NW_015554075.1, forward strand.
TAAAAGTCTAGTAGTGGATTTTTGGATTTTTTAAATTAAAATTATTGTATAATTTTATATTCACATTTTATATATTTAACACATTTTCAATATTTCCATAATATTCATAATGTACTCTACCATTCAAAAATATGGAGTCTGATTTTAAATGCTTTTTCAGACTGAATTTTCAGCAGCTATTACTCTAGTCTTGAGTGTCATTTTAATATGCTGATTTGGTGGTCAGACAACATCTCTTATTATCATCACCATTGAATATATTTAATATTATTAATATTTTGGTGAAAACCATTTTTATGAATACAAAGTTCAAAAGAATTGCATTTATTTTCCATTATAAATATTCTGTAACATAATAAAATGTCTTTGCCTTTGGTCAATGTAATGCATCTGAATAAAAGTATTCATTTATATTAAAAAATATATATATTGTTAATATATTCATAATGTACTTTTGGAATGCAAGCAGTTTAGAACTGAGATTTTTGGTTTTTAATTAATTACCATTAATCTTTCACACTTGGAAATCAAAGTTTAAAAATTCCCTGATATTTCCGATTTTTTAATGAATTGTAAAAAAATATAAATATATACACTCACACATATACACACACACACACACACACACATATATATATATATATATATATATATATATATA
>NW_015554075.1:826633-833610 GCF_001515605.1 Sinocyclocheilus anshuiensis
ATATACATATATATATATATATATATAAATCACATATTTTTTCAGTTATTGGAACCCCTGTGTGTGCATGGGAGTAAAGGAGTGTGTAAACAGCAGGGGAGATAACCATATAGTTTTTTCATGTTATATTGCGGGGGAGAAATATGACCAATTCTGCACTTCCTGTCTGGAAGTGTATTGGGAGGGATCCAGCACTTGGAATATGTGGGGAGAGGAGGAAGCATGGCTATCTCTCTCTCTCTCTCCTGCCCACTCTCTCTGCTTGTATGCCACCGTAGTGCTGCTGGCTCTGACTGGCATCAGCTCAAGGTCATTGAAAGACATCTGAAAGACTGGGCTGCAGACAGGACTTGGCCTGGGCTAAAGCTGGCATGCTAAATGACTAGAGATTCAGAGCTATCCGCCGTGAGCCGTGCATCTCGCTTACCAGCAGACGGGCTCAGCTGAGGCCACTGCTGCGAGCTATCAGTCTTGAGATTCCCCCTGAAGAGGATGGATATTGATATTTCAAATTCTCCTCTGTGTTGTCAGCAGCCTTGCATTAAGAGTTATCTCTGACAACAGTGAGGTCACAACACAACAGACACAGGGTGCTAAGAACCAGAACTAAGAGTGGAGAGACCACTGCAGTGTCTAAATAGAATGAGTGAGAGAGAAAAGAATGATAAAAAGTACTCAAATGTACCTATGTTAAATGGTAAATAGCATTTTTAACTTAAAACTTTGATTAGCCTATGTCCTCTTTTTAAATCTTTCTCATTAATATTAATTAGACTTTCTTACCTCATTCTGAATTAGAATTTTGGTTTAATAGAAATTATTGTGTGTGATGATTTAAAAAAAATGTGTTAGTGTGTGATGATCTAATGCAAAATTAAAAATAAAAAAATAAAAATCAACTCAAATTATCCATGTCATTCCTATATAACAACAGCAATATCTACAAATATAAATCTAAATAACACTTTAGTCATTAATACAGTACTAGTCATAAGTTTGCAATATTAAAAAATAATGTTTTTTGAAAGAAGTCTCTTAAACTGTTCTTGTAAACTCTAATAATATTTCACATTATTACTTTACTGTATTTTTCATTAAATAAATGCAGCCTAGGTGAGCACAAGAAACTTCTTTCAAAAACATTTTTAAAAATCTGAATTATTCCCAATTTCTGACCAAATACTTATTCTATTTATAATAATTTATATTTATTAAAAATAAATACTGCAACATTCTTTAAAGTAGCTAAGAATATCTATAATATAATATAATATAATATAATATATAATATAATATAATATAATAATAATTTATATTTATTAAAAATAAATACTGCAACATTCTTTAAAGTAGCTAAGAATATCTATAATATAATATAATATAATATAATATATAATATAATATAATATAATATATCTCAATGGACCATAGTATTGCCATCCAATGCTATAACTAACAATACCTCAGTATTACTACAGTACTTGTTTGTAAGGTAAGAAACAGAGTTTAAGGAAACAGAAGAGGCAGAGAGAGAAGAGGGAGACAGAATAAAATAGGACTGGTTCATAGGATGTGGTCTGGCTGTCAGCACTTGTTTTGAGTCTTGCTCAGATTTGTATTTGGACTGGGTCCTTTTCTGCCAAAGGAAGTGCTTATCATCCTCTGTTCTGAAAAAAAGTCCTCAAGCACTGAGCGCCGGCTTTGAAAATCTGCCTGAATAAGCTACCTGACAGCAGGCTGAGAAAATGCATACACCAAACCTCGAGAATTGCTACAAAATTCAGGAACCTCGTGTTCTTTGACTGTTGATAACATTTGGACTGGATGTTTTGCTGCCGGTGGCGGCAAAATCTCGGCCAAGACACCTAAACTCTCCAGAAACTGACAACATTTTTACCTGCAATGAATTTCTAATTTTCACATATTAAGAGGCTTTCACATATTGACAGACTGCAAGGAGTTCTCAGTTATTCTTCACTGAACTATAAACTGTGATGAAATGTAAAAACGCACACTCACACACACATAAACAGAATTACATTTGTACATTTTTCCCCATAAAAATTCTCTGTCCAAACACAGGGTTTTCAAAATGCTTTTTGTCCACACTAAAAATTATCACTGGTTTACACTGGTCAAGTGCAAGACATTCGAAACAGGACTTGTCCAACATTTTGAATCAATGCATTGCATTGGTTTAGCTGTGCTAATGTCATTGTCACTGTAATAAATCGGTCACATAAGATCAGCGAGAAGCAATTACATGGCTAGCTTCATTATTTTACAAATTAGCATTGGAGAGCGTTTTACAAAGTCTTTGTTATGGTGGTGGAAAATAAAGCATAAACATAAAAAAAATCTGTGCAGTTTCAAACAAAAATGTACTAATGTGGACATGGACTGAGACGTTGCGGAAATCTCTTCTGAAAAGAGGAGATGGGAGATTATCGAAGTGCTTTTCCTCAGGCGAAGCTAGAGACTTAAGCGAAAGTCTTGGTTTGGTCTCCATTTTATCTCTTGCTGTCTGGAAGAAATAACTGTAATACTTTGGAAGAGCTGCACAAGCGCACACACAGTCCTCAAACAAAACTTGCCTCAGCAGAGCAGCTGTCAGTGAAGCATGTCTCAAACCGGCATTTATCCACCGTTCTGAAATCCAGAGTAGCGGTTTTTAAAAGTGATGTGAGCAGGGCAGCCAGACAAACAGCAAAAATAAACACACACAAATTGAGTTGGCCCTGCAGATTTCTCTATTCCGCTGATCGGAGGTAAAAAATAATGCTAGCAAAAATGAAACAAACAAAATGTCAATGAGACCACTGAATCTTTTCCCTGATGCCTGGTCCCCTCGGTTTCATCTGTTTGTAAGATAGTAGGGGATGTTGGCAAAAAAACGAAGGCGAATGCAAATGATCTGATCCAATGAATTACTCATCCCATGTAAAACAACCGCAAACATAATTCATTAGAGATTAAGTTGCTCTTCCACAGGGGGGTCACTCTCTTGGTGCAGGAAAGATGCACTGCCATGGCGAGGCGAGGAGGAGAGGCATACGGTTGGAAAGGCAGGGGGTAAGACAGCGAGATATGGCAACAGGACGACTGAGGAGGAGGAAGCCGACTTCTCAACCCAGCGTGTGGTTGAGGGGCGTGGGGCTTCGATGGCATTGTGGTTACGCTTGAGCGCGGCCCACAGCAGGAAGCGCCCGCTGGAGAGCCCAGCAAAACATCAAAACAGAGTGAAATATGTTGGAGAGGACGTCCAAACGCCACTGTCGCAGAGAGATAACACAGACATATGCATACACCAAAAGAGTCACTCTTTTTCAGACAAAACAAACAGACATCAGTCACTTCAGACACTCTGAGAGATTTGTACTGTGTAGGATATCAGACCGAATCAGACAATCTAAGATTTGGTCAAAACATGGTTGAAACATGAGGAGCCGAATTCCACAGAGGCCCAAGACAACAGGATGTTCATAAATCAGATCCTAGCACTAGCCAGTCTGAAGCAAGCCTAACCAACTCTTTCACAGAACAGCTTTCAATATTATATTCATGTTCGGTATGTATGTGTTTGAATCTTCTTGCTTGAAACGTTTCTTCCAATCAATTCTTTGTCAAAGCTATCATATTCTTGTTATAGAAATCATGTCCAAAATTATACTCTGCAAGAGCGGGAAAAACTCGGACCATGTACGGCTCGTTCAATGACTCGCTGGCCGTCTCAGTGATCAGCCGTAAAACAGTGATTCTGTCCAAATTCCCTTTAAAATCTTAAATGATTCCCTTTGAGCTAAATTGAACTGTTTCCCTTACAACTGCAAGTCACAATTTACAAACCCAGAGGAAAAGTTTTTTTGCTCAGAAGTTGCTCTTTATCATTTGCTATTTCAGATGCTTTTTTTTTTTCTTTTCTTCGTTAAATTCCCTAGGAGAATACCCTGCTTTCGGGTGAATTTGATGAAAAATACTTGCATTCATATTGAAAAAATTAACTCTTGACTGAAGAATTTGGCAACTTTATAAAATTTGAGACATTAAGAGGAGACACATGAGATCTAATTCTAAGGGAAAAGGCTGAAAAGCAAAATACTTGAACAAAACTGGACAATTTTGGTGGACATCTCATGATTCAGGAAAGGGAAAATGTTACTTCCGTGGCCGTTTGCCACAAATACACCAGAGATGGACTGTGCTGAAAATAGGTCAGAGTTCCTGCTCTCCGGAACCAGGTAGAATTAGGAAAAGGAGGAAGAGAGGAGAGAGAGATGGCCAGAGATAGAAAGAAACAGGATAAAGCAAAAGAGAGGGAGAGGGAGAGGTTTAGACAGAAAAGTAAAGAAACTCAGACAGAAGAGGAAAGAAAAGGAGTGAAAAAACAAGAGGAAACGAGAAGAGAAGATGCAAGAAGAAATATAAGAAGATGCAAGAAGGTGCTAAAACAGAAGAGGTTCGAGAAGATGCGAGAAAAGAAGAGGTTCGAGAAGAGGTTCAAAACGATTTGAGATCTCTGAAGATGAGCAGAACAGACAAGAAGAGACAAGGACAAACATGGACGCAAACAGAAAGAGAAGACATGAGACAAAAAGATACGAAAATGAGAAGAGATGAAGATGAGAAGAGACTAGATGAGACACAATGATAGAACCATAGGTTTTTTTAAACTACCTTACTATACCTTGTAAATTCCTTGATATATGAAAATGATAATCAAACAGTACCAAAGTATGCACCCTGATATACCATCACTTCACCACAGTACCACCATAACACTTATTCGAAAGAGGAAGAGAGGAGAGGAGGAGGAGACTGGACTGCCTCACTTGCATTCATCTGGGAGCCTCGAGCGCACTGGCACAGGTGTTCAGACAGGGACAATTCAGCTCCAAACATGAGTAATGAGCACTCAGGGGGAGTGTGTGTAGGTACACAACACACACACAAGCACTGAGACGGCAGCACACATTTGTGTTGTTTTCATACTTCTGTTCTCTTGGTGCGGTGCTGGCAAGTGTCACTGCAGATCCCTGCAGGTTCACCCTGAGCTAAGGCAGCCCTTGTATATTTACCAAAACAGCAAGACTGAGCCAGAATCAGTTGGATTAGAAAGCGAAAAAATTTCTAAATCTTTCATGAAACCTCTAGTAACCACGGCCTTGTTGCAAGGTTGTTCTACACAGCTCTTTTTTAGTGTAAATGGCTAAAAAGATGAACAAGATGAGCTGGCCAGCACAAAAACATTGTGGTCCCGTGGGCAGCAGTGAGGAAATAAAGGGCACCTGCGATTGTCTGTGTGATCCGAAAGAGAAAGGCGAGGCGACAGATTGCTCCCAAATCCAATTAGGCCTGTGCTCCTTTTCCTCGCGAGCCTAGCGCACAGTGCTCTCGCTGAGAGGGTAGAGAGAAGGTGGAGGAAAGGGGGTTTTGGAGAGATAATGACTCAGACTGGAGAAAGACAGGAGAGTTAGAGAGAGGCTCTGTGTCAGCACCGAAAACCTTCACGCCTAGCAGCCCTGAAAACCCTCTTCAACGCCTGCAAGAGGAGCAGCTGGCTTCAAGTTCGGTCAGCACAAAAGCCGGGATCACTCTGGCTTTTAAACAAACAAAGTGAGAGCTAGGAGGAGCAAAGAGCACCTATCAAAGGCCTTTACAACATCGCTACGCTAGCTAAGATAGACCATGTTTGGATCCAGAGTCAACAACTAAGCGAGTACCACTGACGTGAATGGGAATGCTAATGCTAACACATAGCTTTCTGCAGATAATACAGATCACATTGAGCATCGGTGCTCCTTTAGATAGCAAAGAGTTCAAATTAGTGGTTGATCAATGTGTACTTTTTGATGGCTAATAGCAATGCTGGTATCTGGAAAGGGTGGCCAACAGCCAGTATAAAGCCGATAATATAAAATCATAAAGGCAGCAAATAACATGCAGCAATGAATATTTTAATATTTATTAAATGATTCAATATGAAAAGTCATTTAAACTTGAAAATAAATCTGTAAAATAAAAAGCTTGTACTTTAGGTAGATACTTTCAATTCTATAATTCAATTATAGCCTAATATTTTTCACAGATTAAGAATTTTTTTTAAAACATGACAAAAAGGAAGTAAACACTGTAACCAACAGTGCACTGACCTAACTGTGTGCTTTGGGAATAACATTTTCTTAAATAAAGTGCATCTGTTCGCAGTGCTGTCAAAATAAAATTCCCACTTTCAACATTTATTAGCCAATGCCACTAATTAAAATACCAAAGAGTGGCCGATATAATCGGCCTTGGCGACATATCAGTCGAGCACTAGCTCACATCTGGGTTATGATGTTATCTAATCCAGTCTTCTCTCCTTTTTTTCTTCTCCACGCTTGCCACTGTATTGTTAAATAAAAGTGTACTATTTATTTGATCTTAATGTTTACATGAGCATCTCACACTCCAAAGTTATTTGCTCATGGGCAGTTGAGTCGAAACAGAATAGTGTTGCTCATTAAATTTTTTTAATGTCCCAGCATGAATATTAATGTCTATCTGTCTTTTCAGTGCAGATATATAAGTAGTCCAAATAAATGGTCTGCATCTTGCTTCAACACAGTGTGAAAAAACCCTGTAAGGTCAGCCATAACTCAAGCCTAGCATCTGTGTGGGTTCCAGAGGATTCATAGAGCCCCTCTCTATATTTCACTAACAGATCATCGGCTTCTGTTAGGATGTCATTCTGAGTGACTTACAATCCTTCGGCCAAGACCTGGGCTTCACTCAAATGCTTTAGATCTCTTCCCTCTCTCAATTTTAGCCCTTGTTTTCCACAAGGACACTGAGAATTTGTTGTAGTGGTCAGAATAAAAGCAAAACATTGCATTTTGCACAGCATTTCACATACACATACACATATACATATATACACATATATATATACACATATATATATATATATATATATATATATATATATATATACATATATA
>NW_015554075.1:833857-848830 GCF_001515605.1 Sinocyclocheilus anshuiensis
ATACATATATATATATACATACATACATACATACACAGTATATATATAGCGCGTTTCAAACACAACTCTGTTTTTCTGTTTTTGCAGCTTCAACCCTTCTATATGCCTACACATATATACAAACATATGTTACTGGTTCGATTTCAGAGAATTAATAATCAGTAACTGATTTAATTGATTCACTTCACTTAATAAAGGATTTGTCAGACTGATTCAAACAGTACCTGTTGTAAGTATTTCTGAATGATTCATTAAAAGAATCGGCTCGCTCGTGAATCGGTAAACACTGGTCATACTGTATTCACAGTTTGAGTGAAATATTATTTTTTTCCCCCTATACATTTATAATGATCTGTTTTATAATATTAAATATATGAATTAATACTTTTATTCAGCAAGGATGCATTAAATTTATCAAAAGTGAAGTAAATACTTTTACATTGTTGTATTTCAAATAAATGCTGTTCTTTTGAACTTTGTTCATCTGTTTTGCATATTAGAAATCAGCATATCTAAATGATTTCTGAAGGAGCCATTTCTCCCTTGCCTATTTGCATCAAACAGCACAAGTCATTTATCACTCACGTTATCATATACTAGCCAGTCTCTCTGTGTCTCATCATCAGTAAAATGCCACGTCTCACAAAAACATCAAAAACAATTTTGATTTTGATTTAATTACAATGAGGTAAAACTGATTAGAAAACAGCCAACCAATGACAGCCTTTCTTTAGCAGACTGTAGAGACAGTCTCTTGATTTGCTCACATTGATGACAGATAAGACAAACATTCTCACATTGCAAATTAAATCAAAAGGATTATTCAATTACTAAAATCAACCATCCAGCTGAACAGTAACTCGGTCAATTTTACTTGCATTTGGCACTTGGTGCATATTCATTTTGAACCCTTTCTGAGATCTTTCTACAAATCCCTTTATTACTCCTACAAAACCTGCCGTAAATACATAATATCAAAACACACACACACACACACACACACACACACACAAAAAGAACAAAGAGCATGATGGTGAGGTTGTTAGTGGAAGTTCTGAGGCCAGGCGACTGATAGCACCATTTTCGACTCGGATGCTGAGAATCTTCCCAGTTTTTTCCTTTTAATCTTCTCCATCCCCATCTTCCACTTTTTTCTTCTATCTTACGAAAGAGCCCATATTTTAACGGACATACTTTAAGCGAATCAAGTGTATCACTGCAGGCGAGAAGGAAAGATAATGCCATTGACTGCAGGACGCGCCATGAAAATTAACTACTGCTTTCATGAGGATAAGCTTCGACTTCCTCTGTTCTCGCACGGCGGCACCGTCCGCCACTGAAGTGGGACAGCTCATGGCCAGCCCCCGACTCCACAGGAAATCAAGCACTGAGGAAAGAGACATATCGTATACAACCTACAAATACACCCCAAAAACACCCATTCGCTCTCTGCTTGTGCCTTTGTAGCATTTTCATTCCTGCAGCGGTGGCGAGAAGCCTGTGACATGCACTATTGATTTCAGCTTCAGTCAGCACAGTCATATGACAGGCGCCACATGTATGAAAACACTCAGACGGATAGTGGCTGTCTCTTTTTCATCTCTCTTTGTGCCAGTGTGCACTCTCTCTCTCACTCTCTCCTAGAGCCAACAAATCAAACAGAGTCACACTCATCTACTAAAACACAGAGAGACGTCGCACCTGTATTAATATTTTACACTGATGTGTGCAGATCCTGGCTGTACTTAAAACTACCTAACAAAGTGAATTCACATTATCTCTGTTTGAGTCCCAACAGTCACCACGTGTGTGTTTGCGCAAGTGAGAGAAAAGATCAGGAGCCGTGTGCCCCGATGCTGCGCTTTTCCACCTGGGAGGAAGGAGGGGCTGGAACCGCAGCTGCTCCTATCTAAAACAAACACCTGCAGTTTGATAGCCTGGGTGTCTCCTGCACTGTGGAACATTAACATCCTCCTAACTCATTTATGAGCCAAAGATAAAACTCAAAGCCTTCTCGGAGCATCCAAACAACACAAAGGGCAGCACCTGCGTCTTGCATTCCCTCAGCGTGTTACAAGAATATCTACCAATCGCTCAATTAAAATAGGCTCTGCTGGTATCAGATCGGCACGTGTTCGATCCTACCCAGACGAGCGGAGGGGATCAAATGCCCGTTAGTTATGTAAGAATTAGTCTGCAGGTAGAAATGGTTGTTTTTCTTCCACTGACAGCTGGAAGAAAAAAAAAACAATATCTGTAAAAGCATCAAATTTAGCCATATTCTCCACTGCAGCCTAACCACGCAAACAGTGACATAACTTCTTAAGGAAATGCTTTGGGGGAAAGTGGAGAGCTGCAGTTTCATGGAAACCTCTCAAAATTGTTCCAAGTTTAGCAATAGCAGCTAAATAATATAACTGCATACCATGCATAGGTTTAAATAGTTTAAATAGTTAGACATTGTGTAAAGGTTCAGACAAGGAACTACAGAGGCAATATGATGTATTTGTACTTCAAATGTAAAAGAAAATGGTTTATAAGTTGTGTTTTATGGGGCTTGACCTTATCTTTGAAATCTCCACTCTACCAATGACATGCTACTGAGAATGTCAGAGAAAAACATTAGATAGCATGCTAAAAGTCACATTCAGTTTGGTAGGTTGCCTTTCTGTAATAGTAGCAAAAATCTAAAAGCTGTTCAGTCATTTTTGTGCAGCCCAGTCCAACAATCATCTGAGCCAATTTTTATAAGAATTGGACAAAAGTAGTAGCAGTGAAAAGAAAAACAATTACATTCCAAGGCAGCCAATCATCAGAAGAAAAAAATCATAATTTTGTTTCCAGACAAGATAGTTGAAAACTTATGAATACAAGAAAAGATTATGAAAAAAGAAACTATTAAACTGGTAGTAGTTAAGGTTGGGTATCGTTTGGGTTTTTTGCCAAATCGATACTTTTAAAATGGTTCCGGTGCCTAAACGGTGCCTGAACCGATACTTATTAAAGAATAGAGAAAGAATAGAGAATGCTAGTGTTAGAGGCTCTTTTTTCTTTAAAAATAAAACAAGTAGTTAGAATAGAAATAGAATAGAGAGTGGAAGTGTTAGAGGATCAAGTTTTTTCATTAAAAAAAAACAAGCAGATAAAATTAGAAGTAGCATTAGAATAGAGAGTGCTAGAGTTAGAGGGTCAAATGAAGATGAAAGAGATGTGTTTTCAGCCGTTTCTTGAAAATATTAAGGACTCAGCAGCTTGGATTGAGTTGGGCAGGTCATTCCACCAGGAGGGAACAGTTAATGTAGAAGTTCATGAAAGTTTTATCATAGGTAGAATGCAAAATGTTTCAATACAAGCATTTCAGTCAAATGTAATTTATGCAATATTTCAAACCTTTAACCCACTTGGGAAAATCAACCCATGGCAACAGTTTAAAAGTAGCCCAATTCTGCCGAAATAACGCGGACTTGGCAACCCTGCATACAACAAGAGCTACCGGAGTCAGCTTTGACTGATCACAGGTCGAGAATCAGGAGAGATGACTGACAAGACCATGCTGGAGTATTTGCTGCTCAACAGATCCAGAGCTCATTGACAAAAATCTGATCTTGTAAGATGTGCTCCCTTTACACAGAGTGCGTGATCGAGAAATCGAAAGTGAAAGTAAACAGCGCAAACGCTCATTCAAAAATATTTTAATACACCGCATCCTGAGAGCGGCTCCCTGATGCGCCAAAATTATACACAATATTAGAATGTTTAAAGGAGTGGCGGATCTGCACCTTATTGATGACCCGTGGCGTTAATATACTGCATCTGTGCCAGCGCGTGATGTAATACAACTGCAGCTCGTTAATAAACGTTTTTTTTTTTTTTATTCATTTTATACAATCCGCCTTCATTTAGCAAGTGCACTCGCACATAAACAATTTTCAAGTTCAACACTTTTTGTTCCATTCAGTTGTATACTGGTACCGGGTTTCGGTACCCAACCCTAGTAGTAGTGTTTGTTAAGGGCCTATTTAGGACCACCACCGACCGATCATTATTTCTTGATGTACAATTAATATGGCTGCCTGAGATTCCCACCTAAAAGAATAAGAAAACGAACAGATACAATAGATCAGGGCTCTTCAAATCCAGTCTTGGATGGCCAGCGTCCTGTAGACTTCAGTACTAATCTCAATTTAACACACTTTTCTGTAATTTGTAAGTAATTCTTAAGACATGATTTTCTAGTTTGGGGAGGTTTTCTTAGGGTTAGAGATAAACTAAATAGTTGAAGAGCCATGCAATAAATTAGTTGTAGGGCAGAGGTGGACAACTTTGTCCCCCAAGGTCCACTGTCCCCAGAGATTTACTCCAACCCTAATCAAACACATCTGAATAATCTAACCAAAACCTTTTAGAATTACAGACAGGTGTGTTTGATTAGGACTGGTGCTAAACTCTGCAGGACAGAGCTGCCTAATTCTGTTTCCAATCAATGCTTGTTCACTATAAACACAATGGCATAAAAACTATGAAGAAGCATGCCATAAACATGTCTGCTGCAAGTATCAGGCCAGATTTTCCAAGACTCATCTAAGCATGGCCTTGCTGATCTAGACCTTCGCAGTGGAGTCTTGGCAGTGTGATGTACCCGGCTCCGAGTTCTATTAAAGCCGCTGATTGGCTCTCTCTTTCGGCCGTCCTGTCACCACAGAAGGTCAGACAGAGTATTTCCACAGATCAAGCCGGAAAGATGAGATGTATGCTGCTTCTTTCCAAGATGCCGAGGGAGCTGCCAGCAGATTGCGGCGTGATCCAATCGTCGCAGGTCATCAGACAATGACTTTACTCCAAGTTGTACAAATGGCAAGCTGGCAGAGACAAGGTTTAGAGTCCACTTCAATAAAACATGGAGTATGGACTTGCCCTACAGTGGCAAAAGTTCAGAGCAACATATACTGGGGAGATGTTGCCCTTAAAAACATGCTATGGTAAGGTGTACCTAAAGGAGGACAGGAATGAGTTATGTTTGCTGCTTCCATGCAGTTAGCTTCTTTTCAGCACAGCGAGTTCAGTGCAGCACAAAACCCGAGGTCAGTGAGTGACAGTGCTGCAAGGCCTACACAATAAGTCTTGTTTAATAATAGCGTGGCATGGATGTTCCAGAGACTTCTCTGGGTTTTCAAAACACTGGCTGAGAATGTTTGGAAAGATGAAGGACAGGATTCCAACACGATGCTTTCAGACTACGCTACATTCAATCTCTCGCCCAGAGAGGCGGGTTCTGTCTTGCGGTCTACTGGAAGTAATCCATCTTGTAGCACGCCATTGTAAACACAGTGATTACATCCATTCACTTCTAAAGAAAGACATGCATCATACAAGGGAACAGTCACGATCCATCGCTCGGTAACATACGGCCATGCATACGCCTACACATGCTCGTACCCAATCACCATGTGCTCCCTGTTGACCCAATAGCCAGTTGTCAGCTCGCCGGCACCCAGCGCAGGCAATTAGAAGGAAAGCTGGAGGACAACGTCCTAGAATCCCTCTCTCTCTGGAGCTGGAGCAATTTAATTGAGACTGAATCTCAGGGACTAGCCCACTTCTCGCAGACGGTCAGCAAATACGAGTAGGGTCCCAAAGCTCCACCAGCACCAGGCTCATAACACCAAGCAATCAGCCGCACTGAGAAGAGAAAATACACTCTATTTGTAGGCGAGAGCGTGAATTTATAACTATGACTTTGCATGTATAAGTTAAAGGGATAGTTCACAGTTCTGTCATCATTTACTCTGATGTTCCAAACCTGTTTGAATTTCTGTCTTCTGTGGAACACAAAATAAATTACTAAAGCCGTTTTTGTCCTAAACATGGACACAAATTTTCATTTTTCAAAAAATCTACTGTAGTGTTCCACAGAAGGAAGACATATGTTGCATATGTTTGGAATGACATTAGGATTAATAAATGATGACAAAATCTTATTTTAGGGGGTTACTAATGTGGCCATACTTGTTCTGAACTTCATGATTCAGAAATGCATCCGAGCAGAACTACAGCTGTGCTGTGTGTGCGTGTGGAAGAGCATCCAGTGTTATTCCTGTGCAGATTGGCCAGAGCTGACCCCTGGGAGAGACTGGTGCCATCTGACCAGCTGGCGAGAGAGAGCCACTGACAGGGCCCATCTTACCTCCAAATGCAGCTCTTTCCTGTTGTCTCGTCCCTTTCTTTTTCACTCATCCCTCCCTGCTGCTCATCACAACGACGCTAATGATGAATGCTGGGTAATTAACATTTAAATTAAGTTAAGCATTTGCATGGCATTCTGGCTTGAAGATTGGCATGCTCCTTGAGAAGCCACATCGAGACAAAAAAAAAGACAAAAAGAAAGCTGAATCTCGTGAAACAAAAGACTAAGACAGATCTAACAGCTGTGGTCCACTTAGTGACGTGTTTTCAATGTTCCGCTTTGCTCCCCGAACAACAGCAGCGATGCAAAAAAAAAAAAGAGAATGCCTTTGCTTTCCCCCCAAGCTTGATGTTCTTAGGTCACAGCACGAAATCCTAAGTTATGCATCTATTCCAGATCAGCAACCCAATTTATTTAGCTCTGGGATAACGCTGTGCCTTCTCTGAAAAGGCCAGCATAAATCTCAGCCTGCTTTTACAGACCTACCCTTATTTGTCACTGCCGTCTTTTTGCTTTATCCTTTTCTTGTGTACTCCAGCATGCTGAAGCTAAGCTCTGAATCTCTTTTTCTCTCGAATACTCTGAGTTTTAGAAATACTCTCCGATTCTCAGACAATAACACACAACATCAAAACAAGCTGATTGTTCATAAAAGCGGTCAAGCTCTACACGTTACGAAATCCATCTGGTAGCGCAGCGCACTAACTACGCCAAGGTCGTTGCTTTGGTTAACAAACACACATGTACTGACAAAATGTATACTGTGAATACGCAAACATACAAGTAAAGACAGTACAAGCAACCTTGTGTGCAGATTGAGATTCACAGAACATGAATAGTGTAATTCAACTCATTCTGTGATGTACTGACACTGACATTGTATGACACATATTGTGATGTGATTAAGTCTAAACTAAACTGTTTTGCACTCAGAGATAAGACAGACTGCTAGCGAATTCAATGCTACAATAGCATTCTGATGTAATTTTGATGAAATCCCTCTTTTTTGGAGCAGCAGAGTTTTGAAGGCAATCTGCCATACATATCACAAGGTTTGGAAGGTTTTCAAATGTCATATCATACCTATGAAAGAGTTGAGTCATAATGTGGACGGCTTAGATTTAATGATTGGTTTATATTTGCGATTCTGACTCATATTTCTATTATATTCCTGCTCTTCGAATGCCATACTCACCTTGCGCAGCTCTTCATGCATAAAGAAGTTTAATTTTCAACTCGTTTTTCCTTTGCGTTCAAAATTTTATGGAGTGCTAGAATCCAGAAAATTGATATGCAAATATTCAAGGTTCCGATT
This sequence comes from Sinocyclocheilus anshuiensis, assembly GCF_001515605.1. NCBI lineage: Eukaryota > Metazoa > Chordata > Actinopteri > Cypriniformes > Cyprinidae > Sinocyclocheilus > Sinocyclocheilus anshuiensis. Next base: position 841,357 of record NW_015554075.1, read on the forward strand.
CCCTGATTCACCAATCTGATACACTGAAAGAGCCCAATCTCAAGCAAAGAGTTACTTCTAAGGAAAGTAAATCAGGGCACACAGGTAGGCCTACTGACAGATATTCCACTTGTGCGCTGACGAATAATTGAACTGTTCTATATTCCATCACTGCCCCAGAGACACAATTAGATCTCTTATCTCAATGTTTGTGTTCCTACAAACACATTAGCAGCTTTTTCCATGGGAGCGACGGAAAATCCTGCTTTATGCTCTAGAAGTGTTAAGGACTATGCAGCCATTGAACACCTCATTGAGCCTTATGGAAAAGATTAATAAGAAATGCAGCTACTACGAGCATCGTATATTAAACTAATCAAGCAGATAGATCACTAGAAATGTACCATAAAGGTCAATGAAATACTGATGAAGGGAAATGGCTATATTGAGACTTGTGCTTGGAAAAATCACAGGTTCTGTTATAGGTTAGTGATTTAGCAAAGCATCACTATTATTTTTATTCTTTATTCGTCCAGAACTACAGCACATAACTCACTGTGCTACTGTTTGTGCTAAAGCTGTGAATGATAGCTTTTTGAGGACAAGTGATCTATGACTTTTATTAAAGATTGGATGCACTATGTATGCCTGGCTGGTGACAAAACAGCAAAAAAAAAATCCCTTAGACTTAAATTGAAAAGGAGTCAGAGGGTTCATACATCCATATCAAAATGTCAGAGAAACCTGAGGGAGACTCAGACCAGCAAGAAAACATTCTGAAATACCCTAGAAACTTCATAGACACACCCTAGCAACCAGCCAGAATACCTTATCAACCAAAGAGAAATATGCCTTTACAAAATCTTGGGCCCCTAAAGCACCTGCCATCTCAAAACTTCATATATTATAAAAACATGCAAGCAGGTTCTTTAGAATTACCATACACAATTTCAAGAAATCTAGGAAGATTATTCTTATTGCAACAAAAACATCCAGATGTATATCTTAAATAGATGCACCACTCATCACCTTGCTCAGCAGACACTTGTGATTTCATTCATTTAGGTTTCCTAAAAGTAGGGTCATCGTGCATGTTAAACTCATACTGATGGAACAAATAAAAGAAAGCTGGAAAAACAAACAAGCTATCAGCTCTTAATGGATGAATGTGTACTCGATAAGGGAAGATTCATTGCCAACCTGAAATGACACTCTCTGCCTTTCATTGCCAGTCTGCATGATCCAATCTGACTGTAATTTATCACATATCATCTAAAGCATTCCACTTGTGCACTAACAAATAACTGAGCTGCTCCATATTCATCACTGCCCCAGAGACACAATTAGATCTCTTATCTCAATCTTTGTGCTCCCAAAACACATTAACAGCTTTTTTCCATGGGAGCAATGGAAAATCTAATACTTTATGCTCTTGAAGTCTTATACACCAAGCAGTCATCATTGAAGAGAACAGATAAGATCAATAGAAATGCGCCTTAAAGGTCAATGAAATATTGATGAAGGAAAATAGCTATATTACGGCTCATGCTGAGAAACCGTAAATACATGATTCGCAGTCTTTATTGTTCATATATTAATGCAAACATTCAAACTAGTTCGAAAGATGCTGTTGATCTCGTTGAAGTGTCCCAAATAAAGGTTCATCGTTAAGAAAACGGGGAAAGAAAGACAAACTTGTACTACGTAAGGACATACGTCGCGTTGCCAACCTGATTTAAGACACTCTCCGACTGTCACTGACGCTGTGAATTCTACAAACTGATAGTAATTGAGAACATATGATCCGAGATACTGATCTAAGTGACAGACCGCTCCAGGCGTTTCTTCTCATGCGGTGACATTCCAAGTTGTCCGATCTGCCTTACCTTTCCCAGCCAGGATGCCGCACTGCCCGGAGAGCACCAGGAAAAGCATCGCTGTTATCACGCACATCTTCATGATGAGCCCAACACTTCGACCAGAACGCGATGACCTAATTCTTCCTCTGTTAATCTGAACAAACAGTACTCTCTGGCTTTATCTGTCCTTGAACGACGGTGAACTGAAGTCTCGCTAGTGAACTCCCAGCAGCGCGAGACGCGGTCCGAGTGCACGAGGTAACGCGGCCTGTGTGTCTGCGCATTGCGCGAGTTAAACCCCCAGGATCGGGCTGCAACGTCACTCCCAAAGCAATTAATCTTCACCTATGATAAGCATTCATTTACGCCCTTTCTAAATGCTATTCTGGTAGATGTTTTATTTGATATTTTCATGTTTTGAATGTGATATTAGGAATTGATTTAGATTTGTGTTACTGGTCGTTTTTAAACTATTTCCTTCTTTTTATTTTCTCAGACTTTGGAAGCCTAGTATAAATACACAGTATGATTTTGTCCAAACATCCTTCTCATTAATTATTGATATTGTCATTATCTTAATCCAGTGACAAGACTTCTCCAAAGGTGGGCAGCTGCTGTTCTGTGCCTTCTGGGCACATTAAAAAATAATAACAATAACAAAAACAGCAGTGCTGGGAATTATTATTTTTTTGGTTCTTATAATCATGTTTGCATTTCATTGCCTATGATAAAATTATGACAACATGTTCTAAAGCAGTTGTAAATCCTATAATGTACAACACTTTCAAACACAGTAAAAAAAAAATCATTCAAAAATGTTATTCACCACTTTGTGACGTTTTTTATAAGTCTTGGTGATGCAAATACACGTATTTTTATATGTTATTAAACTTTTTTAACTGGTTAACTAAGTTACCTTATCATATACAGTGAAAAAAAATTTTTTGCCTGTAGTTACTCATAGAAAAATATGAGTCATATTATAATTGGTAAAAACTTTTTCTCCTAGTCCCTCTGTCACATTTTCATTTTTATATTGTTTTTTATTATTTTATTAGGCAATAGTGTTTTAAGATTTATTATTTTTGTTCAGTCAGTATTTATTGCATTATTTTAGTGTCCTGTATTTCTGCAATGGTGTTTTGTGTTTTACCACCTGTGTAATTATGGTGGTTATCAGTATTTTTAGGAACATACACAAGCTAATTGAATTGTTTCTATTATTTTGGTGTAACTTACAGACAGACAACAGCTTACTGGACATCAAAGGCTGCAAACCAAAGTTGTAAAATTCTCACGCTGTTTGTTCACGCTTGGAATTTAACTGAATTTCTTATGATTACGTTGCGTTTTGAAAAGTCACACTTATTTGAAATGCAGTTTTTTGAGCTGCGGTAATCCATTTTCAGTAAGACCATTTTCAATCCATATTAATTTCCTTTTTTTCATGGTTGTCCCTGAAAATTATCTCTCAGTTTCCTCCCATGCATTAACCACATGTGTACTAAATCCTCACTTTCCTGTAAAAACTGCCATTTCACATGCAGGGTGTATTCTGAAGATCAAACATTTTCATTACTGATGGCGGCTCATGCCCTACCTATGATTTCGCCTCAGGTGAAGTGAGATTTGTCAGCTGAGGTAAAAAAAAAAAATTAAAAAAATGTGTGTGTGGACTGTGGACTTCCCATGTGCCCAGGTTGACTAGGAAAGCTTTTAATGAGTGTTCAGCCATGAACTGAAGGTCTTCTCATTTCCACCTACTCTCTTGAGAGCACTACATAGGTTCAATTCAAGATATCAAAACACTGTAAATAACAAATTCCTGTAGACAAAGTTTTAAAACTTTTAAAATGTATGTAAAAAATGTACGATATAGGGAATGCAGAAAACGTAATTATGCATTGATTAAGATCTGTTATAGACTGCATTATGTAAATATGGCAATGCAATCATTTAGCAGGAAGTAAATTATAAATGCCTTTAAAAGTCAGTCTTTAAGATGCAGTTTCATCAAAATGGAGAAAGAAAACTTTCTGAAATCTATTTAAAATTCTAACCCACCACCCATTCTTTCGCTCATTTTATTTCCTATTTTTTCTTAGTTAAATGTCAATTTCGCAGAAGCCCGGGGGAATTTCTGATAATCGTTTTAGTTGCTTGAAAAAAATGAGGTGGTTTAAAATGCCATATTATTTCCCCAGTCTTCCTGAAACCTAATTTACCTGCACAGCTGATAGATTGGAAAAACCATTTGCGCTCATTTATTCCAATCGTTTGGCTTGTTGCATTTCAGGGGATGCATTCTGTTGAGTAAATTTGCTCTAGGTGAAAGCTTCTTCACTCTTTTATCAACGCATCTGCAAGTCTAAACATCCAACGCAGAGCAGACATGAGAGGGAACAGCTGAGCTCTCTGTGAGAGGAACCTGCTCGTGCTGATGCCTGAAGCAGGTTAGCTGCCAGTGTATTATAGATGATGTATACAGTCTTGCTGAGAAAATTTTGCAGAAATCCACCTTTTCGGATTGCGATCTTTAATTACTCCACTAGCAGGATCTTAATGCGTCAACAGAAGCAACAACACTGTATGGTCACTTTGTGTACTCTTCTGTTCAAAGCTTTGCTTTTAAAGCGATAAGGCTAGCACCAGCCATGGAGATTATGCCATTAATAACTTATGTCTTTACTAAATTGGAGACAGTTATAAGGTAAAACTTGAACTTTTTCAATGAGCTACATGTGATTAACTGATAAGGTTTCTTAATTCTCATTCTTATTATTTGCCTGGGTATGTTCAGTACTACCAAACATGCTAAGAGTTTTACTTTTTCTAAATATGTAATGTTGATCATTATATGCATACATGATATAGCCTACACACACAGCATTTCAAAATACAAAGTTAATATTGGATTACTTACAGAAGACACAATATTGCCAGTTACTTTGAACGCGTTTCTCTTCAAACAAATGTGTTTCCTTCCTGAATGTGTGAACGAATGAACGAATCTGTTGAAGAAATGATCGTATGACTCATCCCTGCATTTCGTTGCTAAATGAATCAGTGTTTTTGAATGAATCGGTTGACTGACTGAGTCAATGATTCACTCACAAAGACAATCGCTTGTCGCCTTCTGGCGTAACAATGTAACTGCAGTAAGAATCACTGAAAAATTCGCATCACTTAGACAGAGCTTGGTAATTTTAGTATTATTTATATGCTATGATAGTATTTATTGATATTTTGAAAAAGCTTTTATTTGTATATTTTCATGTTTTATGTGCTTTTTTTATTTCCATTATCTTCTTTCTTTATTTTTTTTTTTATTTTTTTTTTTTTTACATTTTTGTTTTAGTTTTAGTAACTTTCGTACTTTAGCTTAAACCTGTTCAGGTTTTTTATTTCTTTTCAGTTGATTGCCAAGGCAACATTTCCTATTTTTGTTTTGGCTTTTACATTTTTTTCATCTATTTTTATTTTAATTTAAGTTTAGTTAACAATTAACCGTTAAAGGGGTCATATGATGCTTTTTTAAAGATCATTATTTTGTGTATTTCTGGAAAACACAAACACAACAGACAAGGTAGTTATAGTGAAAAATCACAGTGCAGTTGCACGCTGCTTGACTAATCAGATGCAAAAACTGAAACTAATCATTGTATAAAAATATAAATATATGTACATAAATTTACATCAACATTTCATGTCACTTGACACAAAGGTTAATACCTGTTTTCAATAATGCTATTCAATTTTTGTGTCTTATCACCCACATCTCTCTCCAGTCTTGTAATATTCTACAGACATCGCTGTAATATGTCTTAGCTGTGTCTTTTGCTATTATGGAGCTCTCTAAATAATTAATTCCAATTCTATTTAAAATCTTATGAGAGCAATCTGTTCAAATTAAGTCTGAACTCCTCTTTTGCAGGAATCACTCTTTTAGGATCCACCACGGAGGTGATGCATCATCCACAGATATTAAATTTTTTATTTGCTTTATGTGTTTTTCACTGCATCGGTTAGACTCTGAATCCATCATTTGCTCATGGAGTCAATCTTTTCAGCACCTTGGAGAGTTCTCAATATCTGTGGCAGTACTACCTGCCTCCCAAGGGGGGTCACCCTAGAGTCATTTGCGTTTAATTACTGCCTAGAAACTACTTGGGATCACCTTGCAAAAAAAAAAAAAAAGCGTCAGTAATAGAATATAGACATTCTACTTTAAATGGCAGTATTATATGGAGGACGAAACCTGCAAAAACAATAAATAAATAAATACACAAATAAATAAATAAATAAACGTGTGCATAAATACACGTATTCTTGTTTAAATACATAAATAATTAAACGTGATGAAAGTAGGCAAATAAATAAAATAAATTGGTGGGCAAATGGAAAATGTTTAAGGAAATGCTAAACTCATCCTAACTATTTTCCTTTGATCACTCATTTATTTCTGAATGTAGTTCCATGTTTATTTTTCCTCTGCGCAACATGCTAATGAGAGGGAGTCAATTATGCAAGAGGCAGATCGTGTGTGACGCGGTTGAGCGTTTGCCTGCGCATGCGTATTAACTTCATCAGTCAAGGGGACTGATTGTTATCTTACACTTTTTCATAGGGTTAGTTTTGTAGTTATAATCATGAGAGCTAAATCATAAAAGATTTTAAGTAGCCAGTGTAAAATATGAATGCTTACATAGCTCTTAATTGCAATACTGAACCGTTATTTGCTTAATAAACATACTTTTGTCACCTGTATTTTCTGTTCCGATAACTAATGGGAAAAATGGAGAAGGGTCTGGCTGCAGCTTGGCGCTTGCACTCTCAGACGTGCATTCTCAGGCTTGCACTCTCAGACACTTGCACTTCCGCTAGCGACGTCACTTGCAGTCTTTTTTATTTTGTTCTATTTATTGATTACTTTTTGTTTGAATCTCTATGAGAGGGAAATTATGCAACAGTAGGCGGATCGTGTGTGACGCGGTTGAGCGTTTGCCTGCGCATGCGTATTAACTTCATCAGTCAAGGGGACTGATTGTTATCTTACACTTTTTCATAGGGTTAGTTTTGTAGTTATAATCATGAGAGCTAAATCATAAAAGATTTTAAGTAGCCAGTGTAAAATATGAATGCTTACATAGCTCTTAATTGCAATACTGAACCGTTATTTGCTTAATAAACATATTGAAGACAAGAAAAGAGAAACTAAATTACGAAGTCACTTGCAATCGCCACTTGCACTCTCTGATACCTGCGACGTCACTTGCAAGTGACAAATCGTGCATGTTGCCAATGGAGACAAGACGCTGTGGTGGTGATTTAATGATTAAAACTAATTTAGTACCGTAACCTACAGGGTCCTGCAAGAAAAAGACAAGACCCGCAAATCCGTGGCCACAGAACAGCAGAATATGAACGCAATGCACAGAGTCTCTTGTTGCGTATTTTCCTTCTGTAGAAAAACATTTAAACACTTAACATGGCGTAATGTATTAAGATACATTAAGTGCAATTAAAAGATCAAATTCGATATATAGTTATTGAATGTACTACGAGGCAGGCAGATGGCCATGAACACAATGCGCAAACTTTCACTTGTCCTCCCATACAGCAAAACGCTTAATGTG
>NW_015554075.1:849085-853652 GCF_001515605.1 Sinocyclocheilus anshuiensis
AATGTGGCATAATAACGGATGATAAAGACAATTCAGTAGCCTATATGTCTTGTTGTTGACTCAAAGTATATACAGAACAGCAAATATGAACGTGCATTTTGAAATTCATTGTGATTTTAAAAGGTTCATCTTACAGGCAAGCAGAGGAGCCCAGAACGCAATGCGTTAAATTGCATGTTAAACATTTTCCTCCTATAGAAAATTATAAATAAAACACGTAATGTAGCTTAATGGACAAAGACAATGATATAAAAGCTGTAGACAGTTTATTCTATATGGAAAAAACGCTTAACGCGAAACTCTGCGTGTTGCGTTTATTCTGGGCTTGCCTGCACATTAGTGTGGCAGTAAGTGGTTTGAAAATTATCAATAATAAGAGAAATCCTATAGTCGACTACGCCACCCGGAATACACCGGGACATAACAACCCTAAACAAAGGGACACAGGTTCGTTGCCAAAGGCAGGGTGAGCACAATGATAGCTACAAATAAGTCACTTTATTAACATACAATTGATAAAAACCACATACAACACTTCACACCAGGTCTCAATACATCACACGTTTTTACCAGTAACTTACAAAACAAGTACGATACAATAAGAGAAAATAAAGAGGGAGGGGGCCAGCAAAGACCCTCAGATTTCTACCCCACACTCAATACCCATGACACACACACTCGTGAAAAATCTGAAATATTAAACATGGCACTCCATGTGGACACGCAGTACAAGGTACCATGGCCAACCCCTCCCACCTAAATCCATGCACCAAACAATATAACAGACAGACCCAGATGAATTCCAGACGTTAAGATCACCCCTGGACGTGCAATCAATCCTGCTGGACATTGAACAAGTTACGCATAAAAACTGGTTTCTGGTTTACTTTAAACTACCCATACCTACCAAGAAAACAGTACAATGCTGCAATACACATGGTCGCTCACCACGCAGGATTACAGCTACTTGCAGGCCCATATCTAAAAACAAACAAAGGTAATAAGCCTCTCCATTTAACAGGCAAAAAGGCATTTTTAAAACAGGGACAAATCTGAAAACTGAGCCTCTCCAGGCAAAAAGGCATTTTTAAAACAGGGACAAATCTGAAAACTGGCCAACAGCCAGCACACGGCACACGAGAGGATAACCCAACTGCTAGCACTCATTCAAAGTGCCACATGTCACAAAGGGGCGGTACCAAGGATGATGCATCCCAAGCAACCAAACACTTCCCCCTTTTAGATGCACAACACGGGCATTAATTGGCTCATGAAACCTACCCAACTGACCAATCATGATAAAGTACAAACACTGAGGTTCACCTGTTTGGGTAACGCCAGCCAATCATACTGGGTCTATACCTCACTCTGCTACATTCCACCCCAACATCAGGCATCGTCGCCCCGATGATGGACAAACCTTAGAAATTATCCCAAGGCCTGAAGAAAACTGACACGGCACTGGATATTACACCAGAGGGTGACATGGCACCTTTTACCACCTCGCCCACTGTCCTTTGCAAGCAGTAGACATTTCAGTACTGACCAGCTATTGGCCTTAATCTTCAAGAACCCTTGAAGGGAAACTAGCAACGTTAATGCCAATTAAATTGACTAATTGACTTTTACACCAGTGATACCCACATTCACTGGCATCGGAAATGCCCCAACTTACCTACACCAATGACGGTGAGGCTATCAATCCCACTGGAAGGCCAGATTTAGAGGGCTCAAAAAGCACAATGTCATGCAGAAACCACATTGACCAATTTACTGTTACTAATTGAAAATGCCCAATACAATCTGCCATACCCTGCAACCGCATACCTTGACGGAACATTGCAGCTACAGCAAGGCTGGGAACACACCTTATGACAATGTTGGGACACAGATTACAAAACTCAGCACCTGCAATTCAGAGGCTAACTCAACGAGAAAGGTACAACAATGATAGCAATGCTGCACTGGGGCTCTAAAATTAACTTAAGATGCCATTCAATACGACCAAGCTGCAGCTGCCCCACTTGGTGGACACTAGTTTTCGGACAACTAGCATGCAAAAGACTGCTCACTTCAAACCATAGGAGGGACCTGAAGACATAGGGTGAGGTGCAAACCTACCCGTTACACTTCCTGGCAACATGGCCAGGTCGCAAACATTTAAGTCATCTTGGGATTTACCACAGGAGGACCAATTCCATGATGAAGAACCACGAACACGAGGGGTATAGTGACACTTCCTGGCCTATGACCTAGCCACAAGTTCCAAAGAGCTGATCCAATTGGACTCGCTGCGATTTCGACAGTTCCCTTGACGGGCCTAGCTCTACCCGGGCACCATGGGTCTCTAACAACATTCTCCCTTGCACCCCATACTACATTACAGGCACAAAGAACTAACCTTGATGCCAGGCCCCCCTCGGAGTTCCCTCCCATTCCCACCTGAGGACCTCCAACAGACAGCCAGTGAGCAACACTAAAAGGATTCCAGCTCGATGCAACAACTACCTAGTACCTACCTCCTGTTCAACAATTTATCACGCCCAGGGGTTTCTCAATTTGACATAACATGCATTTTATAAAAAGGAGCTCCTCTTCCCATATCGTCGCCCCGACGATGGACAAACCTTAGAAATTATCCCAAGGCCTGAAGAAAACTGACACGGCACTGGATATTACACCAGAGGGTGACATGGCACCTTTTACCACCTCGCCCACTGTCCTTTGCAAGCAGTAGACATTTCAGTACTGACCAGCTATTGGCCTTAATCTTCAAGAACCCTTGAAGGGAAACTAGCAACGTTAATGCCAATTAAATTGACTAATTGACTTTTACACCAGTGATACCCACATTCACTGGCATCGGAAATGCCCCAACTTACCTACACCAATGACGGTGAGGCTATCAATCCCACTGGAAGGCCAGATTTAGAGTGCTCAAAAAGCACAAGGTCATGCAGAAACCACATTGACCAATTTACTGTTACTAATTGAAAATGCCCAATACAATCTGCCATACCCTGCAACCGCATACCTTGACGGAACATTGCAGCTACAGCAAGGCTGGGAACACACCTTATGACAATGTTGGGACACAGATTACAAAACTCAGCACCTGCAATTCAGAGGCTAACTCAACGAGAAAGGTACAACAATGATAGCAATGCTGCACTGGGGCTCTAAAATTAACTTAAGATGCCATTCAATACGACCAAGCTGCAGCTGCCCCACTTGGTGGACACTAGTTTTCGGACAACTAGCATGCAAAAGACTGCTCACTTCAAACCATAGGAGGGACCTGAAGACATAGGGTGAGGTGCAAACCTACCCGTTACACTTCCTGGCAACATGGCCAGGTCGCAAACATTTAAGTCATCTTGGGATTTACCACAGGAGGACCAATTCCATGATGAAGAACCACGAACACGAGGGGTATAGTGACACTTCCTGGCCTATGACCTAGCCACAAGTTCCAAAGAGCTGATCCAATTGGACTCGCTGCGATTTCGACAGTTCCCTTGACGGGCCTAGCTCTACCCGGGCACCATGGGTCTCTAACAACATTCTCCCTTGCGCCCCATACTACATTACAGGCACAAAGAACTAACCTTGATGCCAGGCCCCCCTCGGAGTTCCCTCCCATTCCCACCTGAGGACCTCCAACAGACAGCCAGTGAGCAACACTAAAAGGATTCCAGCTCGATGCAACAACTACCTAGTACCTACCTCCTGTTCAACAATTTATCACGCCCAGGGGTTTCTCAATTTGACATAACATGCATTTTATAAAAAGGAGCTCCTCTTCCCATTACCACTCACCAATTGTAGATTGGTCCATCCAAGGGGACTCGCACACAAAAGGACCTGCAGTGCTGCTCTGCCTCTAAAAAAAAAGGACAAAACATGCCATACAATCCCCTACAAAATATAAAGTCAAAACGCCCTTCTCACGTCTGCAAGGAAAAACAGAAAAAAAAAAAAGAAAAAAAAAAACCCTCACCTTGAACTATGGCGACCCTGCCGAATACGTCAAATGTGGCAGTAAGTGGTCAGGAGATTGAAGATTACCAATAAGAAAAATCCTATAGTCTACTACGCCACCCGGAATACACCGGGACATTACAGCCCTAAACAAAGGGACACAGGTTCGTTGCCAAAGGCAGGGTGAGCACAATGATAGACCGATAAATAAAAGTCACTTTATTAACATACAATTGATAAAAACCACATACAACACTTCACACCAGGTCTCAATACATCCCCAACCCCTCCCACCTAAATCCACGCACCAAACAATATAATAGACAGACCCAGATGAATTCCAGACAGAACAAAACAGAGCGGAGCAGAGCAGAAGTGCAGTCAGTTACTTGAGGTTCGTTAGGCTTCAGTTAAGATCATTAGAAACCCCTGGACGTGCAATCATTCCTGCAAGAAAACAGTACAATGCTGCAATACACATGGTCGCTCACCACACAGGATTACAGCTACTTGCAGGCCCATATCTGAAAACTGGCCAACAGCCAGCACACGACAGACAGGAGGATAACCCAACTGATAGCACTAA
>NW_015554075.1:853762-890451 GCF_001515605.1 Sinocyclocheilus anshuiensis
TTTTTATGTATCTTGCTCTGCTGAACGGAAAAAGTGACTTTAGGCCATACTGGATTAACACCATGCATTTCCTGTCAGAGGGAAAGGATTGTTTTCCCAATGCCACGTCCCCAGCTATGACATGACCCCGACCAAGTCCATGGTTGACTCCCTCTCATTAGCATGTTGCGCAGAGGAAAAATAAATGTGGAACTACATTCAGAAATAAATGAGTGATCAAAGGAAAATAAATAGGATGAGTTTAGCATTTCTTTAAACATTTTCCATTTGCCCACCAATTTATTTTATTTATTTGCCTACTTTAGTCACATGTTTAATTATTTCTATATGTATTTAAACAAGAATTTGTGTATTTATACACACATTTATTTATTTATTTGCATATTTATTTATTTATTTATTTGTGTATTTATTTATTTATTGTTTTTGCAGGTTTCGTCCTCCATAGTCTTACACTCTTAAAAAGAATGTTGCTAAACAATACCAGATTAGGGTTCTTTGGCTTCTAATGAAAGCAGAAAGAACCACACCTTTTTAATTACAGTTTATTTTCATTAATAAAAAATTAAAAAATATAAAATCAAGTTCCAGTAAAATATTTTCACAATCCTCTATGATGTATTTATCATGTGTTTATTATGTAACTGATTTGCAGTTACACCATAATAATGGATTCAGCGTCTGGTTGAGAGTTATATTGTGTCTCATTCATTCGTTTATGCAAAAGCAATTATGTTTATGAAGGACAAAAGTAGCCATTGTTAATGGACAGTATTTGAGCACTTCACAATGTTACAAGAAAAAGAAAAAAGCCTAAAGAATCCTGGCACGGCTTATGAGTTGGAATGTTTGCACAGAAACCACAGTAATAATTGAAAACTCTAACAATATTTATCATAAATCCAGTTTTTCTGTATTCTCAACAGAACAGAGCTGATCACACTTACAGTAGCCTACATTTTCTGTTAAAATTAAAAGAGAAAAAACATGATTGGTTACAATGTCTATAAAACTTATCAAATACATTTTTTTTTAATAAATCATTAACGTGAGAGTGTAGTTGAATTATTGTGCTCCAGGAAGTTAGAACTGTAACTAAATGTAAAAAAAAAAAAAAAACTTTAAAGAACCATCTTTTTTATAGATTTATGCTTTGAATTTACAAATTTAGGCGAAAATACAAAAATGTACCCCGGGCCTAAGGGGTTATTATCATATTTTAAGGTAAACACTTTACTTGTAGGCATACATGATGCAAAAATGCAGACTCAAAGTGAATACATGACACTGTCACAGACAAACATATTCGGTTCATAAGGCAGATATGTTGTCTGATTTCTAGGGATGCAGGCTACTACAAGACTATAACGCAAAAGAGCACAATATCGCTGTGCTCATCACCTCTGTGTGATGTAATACAAAGAATATGACTCCATTAGTGTGGCACAACATTAGTCACATTAGCCAGAGCAGGCTCAGAGTATGGATCTTTACTGCCCATTTCCCCTTTAGTAGCTATAATTAGGGTAGTTTTTGTGCAAAGTGCCTTTTTGAAGGGCAACAGAAAGTCTCCTCGAAGGGTGATTAGAAAAAGCTTTTTCTCTCTCCCGCAGGTTAGATATTTATGTTAAAAAGGTAATACATAATGCATGAAGGCCTAAGAAAGGAAAAAGAGAAGGTGGACGATATATGTCCATATCCATAGCTATGTATAGCCTAACGTAACTGTTTCAATAGAGCCATTAGCAATGTCTTTTGCGCCCCATTAGAGTCTGCGATGTACAGAATCGCAGTTTCACATGAATATAATTCACTTCATATTAGGTCTTTAAAGGGATAATTTGAATTTAAATTTCAAGACTTGTTCCATCAGATAAAGGGCCGACCGTTCATATCATTTGACTTTGAACGAATTGTCATTAAAGGTACAGTTAAAGCGATCGAGGGTGGTCATTATGATTTAATACAGTGTGGAATCAATGTTCTGTTATTAAATGTTCTGATCTCTTCTGTTTTCGCCACAAGTGGCCGCTGACGTACAAAAAGATGGGAACTGTGTTTTTCTATCTCAATGTTCTTGGGGACATTAATAGTGTAACATACGGCTAACGTTATAGCATGTAGTATTTGCATAAACTTGAAGGAGATCTGTGGATAAGGTAAACATCTTAAACATTTTGTTTAATAGCATGTTTGTCAAATAGTGACATCTGTCGAAGTCATAACTTTATTATATACGTTTAAAGCTGTTTTCTAAATGCCATAATCCAAAGCTACACAGAAACCGTGTTAAGAAACTGGGTTTACTGGCAGCTGTCAAACTCACTAAATCATTTATTTCAGTAATTTTGCTACTCTCTGTACTGTACTGGTTTTTGACATGGTAGTATTCATTGGAATCACCTTGGAATATCATGTAAATACACTATTACACGAATATAGTAAACATTCAGTATCATAGTAAGTTATATTTCAAAGTACCATCAGATATTGTCAATGTTGTACCATAAGTGCAATGACTGCTGTAGTTTTTCATTGTATCTTTTCAGTCACTGGACCAGCTTCTTTAGATTTTATTATTATTATTATTATTATTATGTGTCTTTAAGTTTCATGTGTTTTCGTTTGGTCACATTGTGTTGTGTGATTTTTATGTTCATAGGTTAGTCATCCTTTGTTGTAACCTCTTCATCCTTAAACACATACTTCTCTCTGCTTATCCTTGTCACTGCACAGTTTTTATTATTAGCAATGTACACAATATGTATTCTGCATTCGTCCATCTGTTTACCTATTTTAATAAATAATAAATGTGTGTTTACAGGGTATGGTTTAGACAGTGTCATTTTGTCAACAAAATGTGCCTTATCCAGTGTGTAATTTGCACTTGTTCCACTGTATACTTTGCCTTGACTTGATTTGACAAACAAATTAGTACTGTGCTTACAAAACAGTCTATTTATTACTTTATCTAAGAGTATATTACATGTAGATAAAGCTTTTTTTTTTTTTTTTAAGTGTGCAATAAGGGATTTATCAGGCTCTAAAAACGGTGCAAGATTTGACAGAAAATTTTGTTGTCAAAATCATTATTAGACATCACTCAGTTCCATGTACAGACATGAATTCAAGGTTAATGTGTGCAGGATCGTTAGTAATCGATATTTCACAGACTTTCCAATGCAGGACGTTAAATTATGTTGCATTGTATGTATATCTCTCATTAATCCTGCTTGTGAACATTATAAATAGTCTTGAATTTGCATTAATCAATCACATAATTTGTTTATTATTATTGCTTTCATAACAAAACATTTAATTGTATACTCGTATTGCAAATATTAGCTGCTTTGTGATGTCTTTATTGTGTTTATTGTAGTGTTATCCAGTATACTGTGGTGTCAAACACACTGAAATGGCTGGCCGGATTCCATTGGTTTTGCTGGCCCGTGTCTTCTTCAACCCCATTACCCACCAGCACATGCGGCTGTTCGAGCCTCTCTAGAGACCACATGCATCAGACGGGTTGGTGCCACCTGTTCATTTACCTGAAATTGGCCATCATCTGTTATCAGGCCAAAATTGGCCTCCTTTCCACCGTCCCTTTGGACCCGTCGCTTTAAAGTGATTTCTGTTATGTAACTGCATTTTGGTTTATTTTTTGTTTAATTCTAGTCTAAAGTGTGCCTAAATCTGTTATTAACCATATAAAGACAGACGAGTTCAAAAAGTTATTGAACATTTAGTCTTCCAAAAAAAATGGTTGCATATGTTTTTTTGTTGAGTATCATATCTGATAGTTCAGGCTTTTATGGCCCTTATAGTATAATATAGGAGAATTTTGGGCTCATGCTTAAGGTGGAAAGAAACACAGTTTTATTCAGAGGCTCAAACTGAGCAAAAATATGCAATTTGGTTCATTTGCTAGTAGTATTTATATGGCCAAAAAGTTGAAAGATGAACATTAGAATAGAATAATTACATAGAATGCATATAAAATTCAGTTATCAGTCTGTATCTCACAATAATATGTCTTAGTAAGATCATATAAATACTTAGTTTTCTGATCAAACCTCTGTAGTCTTTATTGTGGGGGGGCAAAACATATAATGTGATGCAATACAAATATGATTGAGAATAAATATAAACATGAACAAATAAACATTCCTAAAAAGCCTGACGTGTCATTTTATTATTTTCTAATAAATAATGTAGTAGACTGTGTACAACAGGTTTTTCAGCAAAGGTTTGATCATTTTAGTAATTTAGAGGCCTTAAAAATGTGTGTATATAACACAGCTTGCTTTATAGGTTTAAAAATATCTTTTATGCAGAGGCTTTTCTTTATATAAAGCTGTAAGGAATGCGTGACAAATGCCCAGTTTTAATGTTTAGCGCTCTGATCTCAGTGAAAATATACTTACATAAGTTCATACCCAAGCGTCACCAGCAAAAAAAGAGGCTTTGTAGCTGCTGTAACGCCGTGTCTACAATGCAGGCAAGCATTTCAAGTTTTGTTGATTATAATTGGAACACTTTGTTGTGTTGCACCGCTAGCTTGCAGTGTAGACGTGGTGTAACTGCGCCTCTCGAAAAACTCTGCATGGTGCTGGCACGCTGACATGTTTGCTTCTGTTTATTTACTGTGCACAGTGTACTCTAAAATTGCTTGCAGATATAGCATAACAAATTATCAAAATAGCTTGCGTATTACATTACCTCAAGACTGGCTGGAAACTTGTTTGTGGTTTCTTGTCATTTTTATGAATGATTAAGACTGACTTTTAAAAATGAATTTTATGGATGAATTCTGTTTTATAATGTCTTGCATGCGCAGCTAAATGAGAAACTGCAAAAACAATTGCAGTATGATGTGAATTCATCTCGACTATGCAAAATTACAGCATTATTTTGCAAAAACATTAAGCATTCAGCAACTCATTAGAGTCCGCCTGAGTATGCAAAGCTTGTGTTAATTTGTGTGCAGTGGCTTAGAAACTTTTGCAGGGCTGCAGCACTTAGAAAAGGAATCAACGTCTCTTTAATAATCCAGCAATTATTTAGATTTCATTCATACGCTGGGTGCTTCAAAGGAATAGTTCACCTAAAAATGAAAATGGGCTGAAACTTTACTCACCCTCAGGCCATTCAAGATGTAGATTGCATCACTTGCTCATCAATGGATCCTCTGCAGTGAATGGGTGCCGTCAGAATGAGCGTTCAAACAGCTGATAAAAACATCACAATAATCCATAAGTAATTCACTCCAGTCCAATGACTCCAGTCCATCAATTAATGTCTTGTGAAACGAAAAGCTGCATGTTCATAAGTAACAAATCCATCATTAAGGTGTTTTGACTTTAAACCGTAGCTTCTGCCCAAAATACCAGTCAATAATCCATAAAAATGCTTCCTCCAGTTGTCTTCTCACATCAAAATCCACCAACTTGTTTGTTTATAACTGTTTTAGACTGTTTTTTTTTTATATAGAAGACTCACAGTTTAGGTGAAATCAACGTTTTGAAGTTAAAAACGTCTTAATGATGGTTTTGTTTATTAACACAATTTTTTGCTTCCCAGATGTTAATTGATGGACTGGAGTTGTGTGGATTATTGTGATGTTTTTATCAGCTGTTTGGACTCTCATTCTGACGGCACCCATTCACTGCAGACAGAGGATCCATTGGTGGGCAAGTGATGTGATAACAAATTTCTCCTGTATCCAGGGGCGGACTGGGACAAAAATTCAGCCTTGGCACTGTAGCCACACCGGCCCACATTACCACACCGACACAGCCCCACCCACGGACACACGCATTCACTACTTACGTTTGTGTACAGATGGTGAAATAATATAAGCAGTACCATATATGTAACAGATATTTAAACATTTAATGTATGTGTCTGGCAAACAATGCTTACTACTTTTTAAAGAGCACACGTTTATAACAAATTTACACATACAGTTAAAACAAAAGAAAAATAATCTGAGGATGTTGTAGAGTCTGTGTGCTGTTTGTTTATGCCATTTGTCTGCTGTTACTGTCATTCTCTACACTGTTGTTCTTTGTTGTCACTGTCTGTCTGTTGGGTTTTTCCTACCTCTACCATACTCCTCCCTGTCTCTGCTTGGCCTACTGTAGCATCCTTCCTCACAGCACTGGTGTTGAAAGACCAGGGGTCTCTGGCTGTACTGATTCCAGCAACATCCTAGTTAATGAACACAGTATAGGACTTAAACATTACAGCAAAATATTTTCTCACTGACTGCTCTCAACATTGGAATACACATGAATACAAACAAGTAATAATAGCAAAAAAGGGAATAGAATATATAGCAAAAACTATAAATAGTAGCAGCAGTAAATCCTTTTTGATATACAATTATTTGTGAATTAAAATATGCTGAAGTGTTGCTAGTATGTGTTGCATGTGCATTTGTGTGTGTGTGATGTATTAATTTTACACATTTAGCAGCGTCGGACTGAAGCCCTTTTTTTTCCTATCTCAAAGTTTTTCTGCACCACCTTTCCTTTTTTACGGTCCATTATCTAGCTTTTACTGAAAATTAGCTTGTGTTGCAATCTCTCTGATGACGTGTTTGATTTTGACTGAACGGTTTGGCCGTGGCCGACTGGGCCAAATGCTTAACATTTATTTATTATTAACATTATTATTATTATAACCATAGAGAAATCGTGCAAGAGATAAAAACCTGTCCTATGCGCTGGTGGCCCGTAAAAACAATTTTATTTATATATATTTAGAAAAAATCTGACCGGCCCACAAAATGGTCCGGCCCGTCTGGCATTTGCCAGAATTGCCAGATGGCCAATCCGCCCCTGCCTCTATCCGATGAAGAAAAAAAACTCATCTACAGCTTAGATGACCTGAGGGTGAGTCAATTTTCAGCAAATTTTCATTTATGGGTGAACTATTCCTTTATTGCATTGCATTATGGGTAGACGTTTTATCAGTTCATGCTTTTCCTGGGAATTCAACACGTTTGTTGGCATTGGTATAGCCCCTCTGGCATTTGCCAGAATTGCCAGATGGCCAATCCGCCCCTGCCTCTATCCGATGAAGAAAAAAAACTCATCTACAGCTTAGATGACCTGAGGGTGAGTCAATTTTCAGCAAATTTTCATTTATGGGTGAACTATTCCTTTATTGCATTGCATTATGGGTAGACGTTTTATCAGTTCATGCTTTTCCTGGGAATTCAACACGTTTGTTGGCATTGGTATAATGTTTGAGCTACAGGAACTGTGAAATGCTTTATATTTGGGTAACACTTTAGTATAGGGATCAATTCAATTAGTTGCTTATTAGCATGCCTGTTATTAACATATTAGCTGTTTATTATTACTTATAAAGCATTTATTTTACATGACCATATTCTACATCCCTAATCCTTCCCAATACCTAAACTTAACAACTACCTCACTAACTGTTAATAAAGCAGCAAATTAGAAGTTTATTGAGCCAAAAATCATAGTTAATGTTTTGTTAATAGCGAGAATTGGACCTTAAAATGAAGTGTGACCTATATTTAACATCTGATGTTCTTGACTCTTTTTGGGATATGTTGTCTCTCTCCATCTCGTAGGTCTGTATCATGTGGTGGGTGGCATTGTATCTCCTGTCGGTGATGATTATGGTAAACAGGGTCTTGTTGCTTCGAAACACAGACTTGCTATGGCAAGACTTGCCCTGCAGCGCTCTGACTGGGTTTCTGTAGACGACTGGGAGAGCCAGCAGGAGGATTGGACAGAAACTGTGGTGACCCTGAGGTGAATATACATATAAAGAACAATTTTACAAAAGTGTCCTGCATCGGCTTCTTACCATGACTAACGCAAATCATTTATCCAGTCAAAAGTTTGACAAGGCAAGTAACTTTCTGGAGTCTTTTAACACAACTGGGACACTGGCTGTAAAGGAAACATTAACCGGTTTTGACAGATGGGGTGCTAAATGCTGATTGCACGTCCATTATCCCAGAAACTGCTCAGAAGTGCAGCGATAGAGTCATCTTTGATGATAGGAAAGTTGCTTTTTTTCTTTACTTCAAAAGCACTGTTCAAATTTTAAACATACTGGCATTATTAATATGAATGACAGTTTATTATACAGCATACAGTTTCGTCTGATGTAGGCTTATCCTTCGCTTAAATGAACTGAGGGTTCACATTAGAGTGTTACATCTCACATATGAATACCCAGAAGTCTCATTGATATAGTGCAATATATACAAGAAGAATGACACACATTGGCAAAGGTATATAGATATGGAATATAGATATTCAATCTCTACTGTAGAAATATTTCAAGATGTAATTATATTTTATATGTTGCCTTTATATGTGAATTCACCTTGCATTACCCTCTATGAAGGACTTCACAAACTCACCGTCATCTGCAAAATATCAAGAGCTGAACTAAAGCCAAAACTTTATAGGAGTCGAATCCTTAAATTCCCTGTGTATGAGATATCAAATAGCCATGCGCTGACGTGACTCATTCCAGCCCTACTATCCAGGGGCATGATGCACGCATTCAAAATCCACTTGGCTCAAAAATCTGAGGGGGCACGTACCCCGTCATCCTTTAGTATTTGGCTGCTAGTGGTTTTCGTTTTGTAACTGTGCCAAATTCTTGTCCCCTCTCTTCGTCCTGACGTGCCATTCCTCCTCTTGAAAACCTCAAGAGATAGTAAAGTAACAAGAGACTGTTTAAGGACCCCTCAGAGCACTCAAATTTTGTTTTATGCCAACTGCTAGCTATGCCCTTAGGTGGCTAATTAATACTCCGATGCCAGGGAGGAGGATGGCTGCTCTTGCGCCAGGGGCCCGTGCCAGGGCTTTGTCTTTCTAGGTTCGTAATTTACTTCCTGGCAGAATTGGACGAAATCACGCAATTGATTATATGCCCTTGAAGTTGACCTATGTGATGAATTGCCAGGTTGAGTTTTTGCTATTTTTAAAGGACATGCAGTAGTGCTATGCTTCATACATACAGGCTCTGTTACAAAATCTATTCAGCAGGTAGCAACAAGGTGCATTTATTGGTTAGGTGCCTTATAAGAGTCCTTTTGGCCAAATTGTACCAGCATTGGTACAATGTCTGTCTCTGTCTGTCTATCGTTCTATCTATCATTCTGTCTTTCTATCGTTTTATCTATCTATTGTTCTATGTATTGTTCTGTTGTTCTATCTATTGTTTTATCGTTCTGACGTTCTGTCTGTCTATCTATGGTTCTATCATTCTATTTATCGTGCAATCATTCTGTCTGTCTGTCAGGCCTATAAACATTCAAGAAATCAAGGCTTTTGTTAAACAAGGCCTATTGAAGTCCACATTCAAAGTTTGTCTTGAGAAACTTTGCATTTCTTGTTAAAATTACTTTAGAATTTAAAAACAACTCTACATCTTTTTTAGCTACTTCAGTTCAAATCCAATTCAAATTCTGAATGGTGCACATCCCTGATTGGTTCTGCTATTGGTTAATTCCAATGTCAATTGTACACTGTATTGTACACAACAAGCTGTTAGACCTTATTCTGCTATTCACTTTATACATTAAACACACATACTTGGGGCAATATATAGTTACAAAAAGCGCTGTTAACTCAACAATTATTCTCTATGTAAAGGTTTCACACTCCTATCTGCATTTAAGCAACAACAAAGCTTATAATAGCCTCTTGTGAGAGACTGGAGAAGTTGAGATATACATCTATCAGGCTCGTGTAATTCAGTGTGAATGTAAAGCTTCTCCTACATTCATAAGTTGATTACCTACACAGTATGGCCATTCATGCTCATCATTGCCTATCTGCTGTGTTTGGTTCTCCCTGACTCACTTAACACAGGTACCACTACGACCGCATAGCTGCTCAGTACCACAGCAGCAAGGACCCACCCACAGTCTCTGGTAAGCCCCGCCCACCTCTCAATATGTCTTTATAAATTGGCACAAGAACCTCTCATCACAATTCGGTTTCCTCTAAACCTCCTATTTGGCCCAATAAAGCCTTTTCTGTTTTTGCTAATCACTTTAGATAAGTCTGATGCATTTAAAACAGGCTGTTGTCTTCTTTCTGGCCAGCACAAGCGCTGTTAGGCCTCTTTTTAACCATGCTTTTATTTGGGGTTGCTGTAGAGGAGCATGCTAATGAAGCCTAATACCCTCCACAGGATGACTGAGCTTAAGACAAGCGTGCTCGGACTGTTAATGAAGCTGAGATTAATAGCCAGGACAACTTTATAACAAGACAAGTGCCAAGAATGACAGAACACATGCACACAAATACCCTCTTATCTCAAAACCTTTCAGAGGACTCCCTTATTCAATGCTTGTTCCCCTTTGTTCTATTGCTATTCCTTCATGTGTAATTTCTTTTGTTTGGCAGTGGACTGAAGCAAGGCCATAATCATGTTTTGAACATTGGGGGTGGGTCCAATTTTTTTTTTAAAGGGGAGAGTAGAAATGGTCTTTTTATTTAAATGAATTAAATAATTAAAGGATTTGAATACATTTAAGGAATGAAGTATTTATGAAATATGAATTTTATTGAAATTTGCAAATAATATTTTTATATTAAAATATGGACACTTTCACTCTAATTGGTATGACTAATATGTCAACAACACTAAAGGAAAAGCATTTCTTGTCTCGTCACATTCAATTTTAAATTACATGAATCACACAAATGATTCAGCCTATGTTTCAATTTGTCAAATATTACATGTTCAGCTAATTAAATCTTACCTTGCACTTTTTATGTTAAAAACTGAAGCGACGCTGTGGAATTCATGTTCGGTATCTGTGAACAGTGAACCAAAATGTAACTTTTACAGCTTTTTGTCTTTCTAACAACAAACAGTTATGGCCTGGACTGAAGATTACATAAAGAAACTCGTATTCATCCTTCTGTTACAATGATTAATAAACAGTCAGAATTAACCTAAAAGACGTTGAAAATCATTGACATTTTTACAGAAAGAGATCCTTTTAATTTTAGATTTCATGTTGAATTATCTCAGGGATTATTTGTGATTAAATTGCCTTCATGCAAACCCCATTATAGCCGATTCAAAGAAATCTGGCGCTTACTGAATTAAGCCATTTATGATTGTCTGGAAATATTAGTGTTTGTATTGGAATGTTCACAATGCTTTGCTTTACGGTGTTTTTCAATAATGTATTCATTATTAGAATAAGTATGAAGGGGGTGCTATTTCCCCATGCCCATGCAGTGTGCACATACATTTCTTTAGATCTATGTTTAGTCACATGGTGTAGAAATAAAGAGCTTTAGTTGGCCGACCGAGGTTCATTTCCTGCCCCCTGCAATTCACGCCTGCTCAAACAAAAGCAAGCTCTCAGACACGTTATAGTGAGAGAATTAGAGTTAAAAGCATACTATTGATTCTTTCATATCCTGTAAATAGCACTGCTGAGGTCGAGCCCTTGCATTGCTAGCCAAGAAATGATTTCTAATGAAGCGTTGAGGAAAGAAAAATTGAGATTTTTTGCAGAGGTTCAAGGAGTGTCAAACATTTTGTCTATGAGCCACCACAACATATTGAAAGATGGGGAAATTCATTGATGGCATTGTTTTTTTGTTTGTATTCGCAACTGATACACTGAAAGAAATATGCAAATCCGTTAACCGACACCAAATCTGTGTTGAATGCAATTTCCACGGTGCAGTTTCCAGTATTGTTATATAGTATAGTTCCAGGTTTTGTAGGATGCAGAAGGTTATCCTAATTTGGAACTGCACAGCATCACTGTTATCACTGCAGCAGTATTTGAACACCTATGCCACAAAAAAAATGTATAAATAGATTTGCATTATACAATAGAAAACAATAGGGCATTTATTTTACAGAAACATATTATGGTTCAAAAGACTGGGATCAATTTTTTTTTTAAAGAAAAAAAAATTGAGCAATATATTCCATTTTTTTTTATTTGAAAACAGTTGTTGATTTGAAATTGTGAAACTATTACTATTTTCACTGTCATTTGTGGCCAATTTATGTACATATATTTTAATTAATATAATAAGAATATAAATGATTTTCTGTATAATGGAACTTTTCTTTTCATTCTTTTTGAAACTTGACAACCTACTGGCTGGCTTTATATTAAGAAAAAGCTGCCTGGACATTCAGTGTTATTTTAGTATTATTTATACTTATATATTACGAATTGAATCACCATTAAAATTAAATTGAGCTGAATAATGACATTATTGGCCTCTGAAGAGCTGCTTTACAGCTAAAATTGAAGTAATTTTTTAATGAATTTTGCAACATTAATGCTTGTTATTTTGCCGTTTGTTGCTGTGAAGCTGTCACGCTACGGTGAGATAAACGCACAAACAAGATGACGATGAATGCAAATAGTCTTTAATAAATCCACACAAGGGTAAATCCAGGACAGAACATGCAGGAGACACACATAGTGTGTCTCACATAGTAGACCGGACAGAAAACAGTGAACAGAACACATCTTAAGTAGGTTGGCAAATGAAGATAATTAACTAGACACACCTGAACCAAATGACATAATGAACGGGAGACAGAAACTAGGTCACACAGAGCACATGGGGAAAGAAAATACAACAATCCAGGGGTGTGACAGTTTGCCCCCCTCCCCGAAGGCGTGACCTCACGCTGCAGGAACAACAAATGGAGGGACGGAGGAGGACAAAGGAGTGGATGTGGGATGGTGATAGAGGATGGCAAAGGGCTGGCAGGGAGGCAGGCAGGCAGACAAATACTGGAGGAGGTTCAGGCGGAGGACAGACACCCGGGAGGAGGACGACAAACAGAGTCCAGGGTGGAGATGACGGAGGGAGGAGCTAGGGCGGATCAGACGAAGGGAGGAGCCAGGGAGAAGACTGGAGGGAGCAGGAGGAACCAGGCAGGACCCAGGCTGCAGCCATGAAGGTGACCCACAGTGGAGCTGATGGAGGGAGGAGCCATGGTGGAGGAAGGGCTGACGGCTCTAGGGGGCCGACCGACGGCGGCGGAGCAGGTAATGGTGGAGACGGAGAGCCGAAAGAGCCAGGGCGACGGGGAGGATCCGGAGGGCCAATGCGGAGCAGATGGCTCCGGCGACTGAGGCAGAGGTGGGTGATCTGGAAGGCCGCGGTGGAGCCGGAGCAACAGAGGACCAAGGTGGTGCCGGAGGGAAGGAGGAGCCTGACAGAGCCAGAGGGACGAGGTATAGCCGGAGGAGTGGTGTCCCGAGGCGGCAGATGGTCGACCATAGACCAAGACGGAGCCGGAGGGACGAGGGAGCCCGGTGGAGCTTGTGGACAGACGGGCCACGGTGGAGAGGAGGGAGCTAGGAGCCATGGTGGAGCTGCTGGGTCGAAGGGCTGAGGCGGAGTCCGGGACTCAGAGGCTGGAGGCGGAGACAAGGGATCCTCCAGCCACGATGCCGATGGAGACTGGCAGACCCGCGGTTATCCCACCGCACAGATGGTGGGCTGAGGGTGAGCTGAGGGACTGCCAGGAGACAGCGGTGGCGATGGTGAGGACTGATACAGAGGAGGTGGGAGAGGGAGGCTGGGCGGGAGTTCAGAATGTTCAGGGGGTTTAGGAATGGTGTGTGCTGCCTACACACACCACAGGCTGGGCGGGAGTTCAGAATGCTCAGGAGGATTTGTCACGGTGTGTGCTGCCAACACACACACACCATAAGACCACTTCCAACACCGTGAGCGCCAGCGACAGGGGAACGACCACCGTGGTCGTTATAGTACAGGCAGATAGTTCAGGGCAGACAAATATTTCCAGACTGACAGACAGTTCAAGGCACACAGAGAGTTCAAATACGACCTCCGTGGTCGATTCAGGAGAGACAGAAGATTAAATCACAACCTCCGTGGTCGTGATGGGACAGACAGATGATGATGGCGGGAGAAGACAAGGCATATCCTCTGAGCGCAACCTCAGCTCACCCCTAGCAGTGGACAGGGCAATCCTCCGTGCCCTCGCTCCCTACTGACTCTTCCACCGTCGCGTGTCTAACAGTCGGCTCGCGCACCTGGACTGACGTCGACTGAGGCTCTGGCTCCGGGGCGATCCTCAGCTCTGTCGCTCTCCTCGGCGATGGCTCGTCAGTCGCAGCGGGCTCTGGATCGCCGTTAGCGGTGGGTTCATACTGTAGCTCCGCGAAGCAGGGTGGTGGTAGGCTGGGCTCTGGGTCGACCATAATAACACAAAAGCAAAACTTTCCAAACAAAAACAATACGCGGGGAAAGACGTCGCATTACTTTCACTTCTAGGTCCGGTCTTCTGTCACGCTATGGTGAGATAAACGCACGAAGAAGATGAATGCAAATAGTCTTTAATAAATCCACACAAGGGTAAATGCAGGACAGAACAGGCAGGAGACACACGTAGGGACGTAGTGTCTTTATTATAAATATTTAACGTATTTTAAATGTTTAGTAATTTAGTAATTTTAATCTTTTTTCTTGTTTTTGTATTTTTATTCTATATAACTTTAATTTGTATTTAGTTTTAGTTATAGTAATTTTAGTACTTAAACTTAACATAAACTTATTCATTGCTGTTCAAGTTTAAGTTTTTCAACTAATAGTCATATTCTGTTTTATTTTGTTTTATTTTATTTTATTTTAGCTTTATTTTCAAATACCAAAAAGTAGTTTTAATAGTTTTAGTTAACAATAACAACAATGTGGTCATCCTGTAAAATTTCTCCTTTTGTGCTTCATGGATGTAAAAATAATAATACGTCTTGAAAGACATGAGGGCAAATAAATGATGACAAATCACATTGCTGTTGTTCAGAAGCACTTGGTTCTCAGAAAAATCTGGCACTCAGAAAATCTCTATTAGGTATCACTGATTTCAGTCGTCTAAATTATAATATCAGTCTCTGTGACAGCTCTAGGCTCTTTACACTGCCATCATTCATATTAAGCACCATATTCAGCTTCATAAGCAGTTGTCAGTTTTCTGCCGTTTATTTTGACAACTTTGACAGTATTATGATGACATGCCGCTGTTCTCCTGCTCCATCTTTAATTACAACAGTTGAATAGTTCCAAAACAGCTAACATTACTTGCATCACCTTTAAAAGAATAGTTCACTTAGAAATAAAAATGTACTCACCCTCAGGCATCCAAGATGTAGAAGTTTGTTTCTTCATCGGAACCGGTATGAAAAAACTTAACATTACATCAGTTGCTCACCAATGGATCCTCTGCAGTGAATGGGTTCCGTCCAAAAAGCTGATAAAAACATCACAATAATCCACACGACTCAAGTCTATCAATATTTTATATTACACAAATCCTTCAAGACAATTTTAACTAAAAAACATTGCATTCTGCTAAAATACGAGTCCTCTATTTATAATATTGCTTTCTCCAATGAAAAAGTCTTGTCTGAATCAGGGGAAAAATATGCACAGATCAAGCATAGTTTACCAGCGAAAACAGTTCTAAACAAATATTTTTTGGTGGATTTGGATGTGCATGACAACTTCTTCACCGGAGGAAGTGTTATTATGGATTATGGACAGAAACAATGGTTTAAAGTTGGGAGTCATGTGGATTTTTGTGATGTTTTTATCAGCTCTTTGAACTCTCATTCTTGCTCACCAATGGACCCATTCACTATAGAGGATCCATTGGTGAGCAAGTGACATAATGGTTTCTCCAAATCTGTTCTGATAAAGAAACAAACTAATTTACATCTTGAGTAACTTTTAAGCAAATTTAAATTTTCAGGTAACTGTTTAATTAATTTAGATAAAAAATACCGTACAGTCATTAATGTGATCACTTTCTCCCCTACAGAGGTTCCTCAGCTGAAGCTGCTTTGTGGAGCAGATTTCATGGACACGTTTAAGGTGCCTGGTCTGTGGAAGGATGATCACGTAGAGGAGGTGGTGGGCCGCTTTGGACTGGTCTGCGTGAGTCGAGGTAGCCTGCAGCCAGACCGGGCTATACATGAGTCCGACTTGTTGTCCAGGCACCGGCAGAACATCTTTCTGGTTCGGGAGTGGGTCCAAAATGAGATCAGTGCTACAGAGGTCCGACGAGCCCTGCGGAGAGGCCAGAGTGTTAAATATATCTTACCAGACTCGGTCATTGATTACATGAGAGAGCACAACCTTTATACACAAGACAGTGAGATGAAGAACAAAGACGTTAAACTACGACCTCTTACCAAGCAAACAATACAAGACTGATGTATAAGAAATAGCCTCCAGTGGTCTTAGTCACAAGTAATAGCAAAATATGTTTCAAAAGATTACATTTTTCTCTCACTTTTCATTTTGAAGATGCGAAAGCAGCTTTAGAGGAGTTGCATGTTTTGTCTTGTGTAAAGTGAACGTTATCCATGACCATGGTTTCCTAGTGTAATGTGTGGAGAGGGATTTAGGAATTTATCCTGTCTCTGCAGGAGTTAGATTTGCCAGATCACTGCAGAGCAGTAGGTCTATGTTCGGCAGGTCTGGGATTTGTTGACTTTTGCTGAATGTCACAAGGAAGATAAATAACAGCCTTTACACTTTGGAGAGCAAACATTGCTTCTTCCATTTCCATTTGCACAGAAAGCGTCATTCATGTTGTCAGATCCCTAAAGATGTTTCATCAAGCTTTGTCGGTGGGGGAAAAAAAAGAGTTTCAGATAAAATAGAAGAATGTAGTTTGGGAGATTTGAGGCGATGTCTATCTGAATCGTTTCTTTTTCCTTGTACCACTGACTGTGAGTTTTGGCTCAAACCGGCTAGTTGCTTTAAGGGTGTTTTTTGCAGTGTTGAAGCCCTCCTGCTGACAGTCTTTGTGTGTGGAGTTTGGGTTTTAAAAAAGGCCTTTATTCATGCTGTCTTGAAAGAAAAGCCAGATTAATTAATTCAACACAACTAGTCCCACTCTTCTAGATGGCCGCTGCTTTGCACAGAAGGGGCCGTGTGTGCCGATTCAAAGCATCAGACACTTTAACTGACAGATGAAAGGAGTGACAATGCAATTTGATCTTATATCAAGCACAAACCTACTTTTATTTAAAGAACAAATAGACTTCAAAATGATGTATTTTATGTGAATTAATCTAAGAGAATTTAAATAGTTTTTAATTTGCTATTTTATATTAAAGAAATCTGCATTATGTGTAAGAGTGTTTTTTGTTATCGGTAGCATGTTGCTACATTATATGGGGTAAGTTGTCACAATGGGACCTACCATTAAACATTATAATCTTTTCAGTTAAATTTAAACGGTATAACTATGAAACCGCAAACATGTAACCTAGAAACACTGCATTATTAATACACTTGAAAGAAAAGCCAGATTAATTAATTCAACACAACTAGTCCCACTCTTCTAGATGGCCGCTGCTTTGCACAGAAGGGGCCGTGTGTGCCGATTCAAAGCATCAGACACTTTAACTGACAGATGAAAGGAGTGACAATGCAATTTGATCTTATATCAAGCACAAACCTACTTTTATTTAAAGAACAAATAGACTTCAAAATGATGTATTTTATGTGAATTAATCTAAGAAGAGAATTTAAATAGTTTTTAATTTGCTATTTTATATTAAAGAAATCTGCATTATTTGTAAGAGTATTTTTTGTTATCGGTAGCATGTTGCTACATTATATGGGGTAAGTTGTCACAATGGGACCTACCATTAAACATTATAATCTTTTCAGTTAAATTTAAACGGTATAACTATGAAACCGCAAACATGTAACCTAGAAACACTGCATTATTAATACAAATTCATGATTAATATTGAATAATAGATTACTTTATATGTAAAACATTTAAAACACATTTGAGAACTTGCCTATCAAAACATTATAGCTGATGCAGCTCTTGTGACAACTAGCCCCGGTCTATTCCCTACAGAGTGTTTAAGTGTTTAATCATCCAAGTTTGCGATGATGGGGATGTGTGGAACATTAATACAAATAGAAATATATGATGTCATATTTGTTTTTGTACAAGATACCATTGATTCTACAAATACAATTTATTTTCTTACACAACTAATTATTTTACTTGGAAAATATAATATTCATGTAAAGAAATGGGCTAAAGCTGAGCCAAATTGTGAACATTTTTATAAAAGAAATTAAACAATGTGGTACTACTTTGCACAATATTAGAAACAGAAAAGCTAAAAATACCTATGAAGCTCTATGTCACTTTAATTTGGTTAATTAAATGTTTTAATGTTTTCATCCCTGGCATAGATCTAATTTCGTTTTTAGTTTTTTTAACCCATGTACTTGCACTTGTTTTCTCTCTCTCTCTCTCTCTCTCTCTCTCTCTCTCTCTCTCTCTTAAACGTAATTAGAATGAATTAACTCCAAACTACTCCTGACGAGTGTAATTACCACCTCTCTGTATACCCCTTTTCAATATTTTTTCTATTACTGTTGTGAGATGTATATGTTTGTATTAATATGTACATAATTGTACAAAAAAAATTAAAAAAAAGTTTGCGTTGATGGGTCCAAACCATAGACTGCGTTATCTCTAGTATAAAGATCTTTTGTCCACATGTCCAAAACACTAGAGGCGGAGAAACGGTTTCCATAACGGAGAAGAAAAAATACGTTCACAAGTAATCGGATTATGATGCCCGTGTTGAATAAGGGTTTCTTTCAGATGAAAAGCATTTGTTCGCAGGGGAACTGCGATGTCGGATCTTTCTAGAACAAACTCATCAGCGGAGTATCTCAAGATGACTGCTGATTACAACGGCTACTGGAAAATGATCTCCAGCGAGAACTTTGAAGAGTACCTGAAAGCTCTGGGTGAGTTTTGTGGCTCATTTACACCATTAAAATCATAAATCCTCTGGTATTCCTCACTTAGGAGTCAAACAGAGGTCAAAACAGACCGAGAACAATAAGTGTAATATTCTTTTTTTTATGAAATAAATGTACCATATTTCAATGTTTTGTCTTATGTTTTAATATTTATTCTTGACAATTTTCTATTTTGAGGGGGTACTCGACAACATTGACCTCTGAATTATAAATCAAAATTTGAGCCAAGGTAATGAAAATACAATGTGTGGCAGAAAGATGCCATCTGCTGGGAGAAATATAATATGTAAAACAATGTGTAGCCACTAAAGCCCTATAAATATATACACATTAGATTATAAGAGGAATTTCAGAAATAATTACTTTAGTAGGTTTTGTATTCACATATACAGACATTATCGAAGACTCCTTAATCGTGGCTGGTTTATAGATTTGTAGTATTTTCGTATTTATCATACATGGTGGTTTCCTACTTATTATTTTTGTCCTTTTTTTATACAAGATGTTGCTGTTTATATTAAGCAGCATCAGTCTGGAAATGTACCTTTGGTATCCCGATTACCCTGCTGCATGTCTCATCATAGTGTTGATTAAGTACCATGTTATTTCCACCTGTAACCATCACTGTACTGTGGTATTGCTGGAGTACTGTTTTAAATTCACATTTTCACATGAGGCTATAATTTTCTTTTCAAGATGTAAATGTAGCTATTAGAAAGATTGCCACCCTGCTGAAGCCTGATAAAGATATCACTCAGGATGGAGATCACTTCATCATAAAGACTCTCAGCACTTTCAGGAACTACAACATGGACTTTGTGGTGGGTCAGGAGTTTGAGGAGGACCTGAGTGGAGTGGATGACAGGAAATGTATGGTGAGCAAATGTTCAGTGCAAACACTTTGAGGCTTGACAGCTTAAAAGCATAGTTTTATATCTTTTTTTATTCTAAAGTACTACTCAAAAAAGCTTTAATACTATTTATTAAACTGTGCTTTTTGGCTCAGTATATGAACTTGCAGGATTATGGGTTTGATTCTCCCTCAATGCTTATGCGTTGCAAGGACACTAGATGTTTTCTAAAGATTTATTGAGAATTTTTGAGATTTTTCTAACCTTTGATAAGAAGCAAGTTTAAATAAATAGGCTTTCATGGTTTATTATACTTATTTTCACAAAAAGTTTATAACATTCCAGGATCAGTCTAAGTCAGGGGTAGGCAAGTTCGGTCCTAGAGAGCCGCAGTCCTGCAGAGTTCAGCTCCAACCCTAATCAGACACACCTGAACA
Source organism: Sinocyclocheilus anshuiensis (assembly GCF_001515605.1). NCBI lineage: Eukaryota > Metazoa > Chordata > Actinopteri > Cypriniformes > Cyprinidae > Sinocyclocheilus > Sinocyclocheilus anshuiensis. The sequence continues at coordinate 873,899 of NW_015554075.1, forward strand.
AGCTAATCAATGTCTTCAGGATTACTAAGGCTATAGGCAGGTGAGTTTTTTTTTCAGGGTTGGAGCTGAACTCTGAAGGACTGCGGCTCTCTAGGACCGAACTTGCCTACCCCTGGTCTAAGTCATGGGATTTTCGTAATAGTTCTCTTATAGGGTTGCCATTTGTATAATTTCATTGCCCTTGAAAATCACTAACTGTGCGTGTCATTTACAATTCACAATCTCAACTAATGAGAAAAGAGGAAAGTGTGAAATGAGAGCAATAATTGGCTCTTTAATCTAATAAGAAGCGTTACTCTCTCTCCTTTCATTTTCGTCTGGCCTTTCCTGTCATTTGGAGAAACTTGGTATATCAGAGGCCTGTGGTGAGATGATTGCAGAGATAGAGATTCTGATTATATATGCACATTTTTTTAGATACAATTGGAGCTTCAGATGTGTTGCAATATGTTAACTTTTGGGACTAGATTGTATGTGACTACCCAATTGGATGTGATGTATTCTAATCCAAAGTATGAGTGTGAGGTGAGTAATGGCAATATTCTGCAATAGAATTTTATATTTTAAATAATATTTCAGATTCACTGTAAAATGGCCAAATGTGACAATTGTACACCACTGTAGGACATATTGGAAAGGCGGCTTATAGTCCAGCACTCGTACACTTTTATTTATTTTAGTATTATTTATACTGTTATAGTTTTTTGAATGAGTTTTTTTTTTCTTTTTCAGTTTTTATATTTTTATTTTTAGTTTCATCTTTAGGAATTATTTGATGTGCTTTTGTCATTTTTATTATTATTTTATTATTTTTTATATATATTTCTAAATAGACATTTAATTTACTTTTATTTTAGTTTTAGTTTTATTTTGGTTATTTGCCAAGGCAACATTTCAAAAATTTAATTTAGTTTACATTTTCATCTAATACTTATATTTTATTTTATTTAAGCTTTATTAATGTAGTTTTAGTTAACCATAGCAACTGGTCCAGCAGAAAATAAACAAAGTGTTAGTTATGATGCACTAGACGTGTCTCCTCTCTAAAAACTGGCCGTTGTTTAAGTTCACTTTCTGATACAACTCAAATTTTGTTGAGTTGCAGTAAATAAAAACACTTGAAACGCAGCATTCACTAAAGATGTTGTGACCCGGTTTGCCCTGAACAAAAATCACTCACCCCATTCAGTCCTAACAGCACCCAGCATTGTGTTTTTTAATTTCTTTCACTGAAATCTGGCAGAAGAAGAGGCCATTCCAACATGCTTCTCTTTGTGCAGCATATAATCGCAGTGCAAACACATTTATTGTGGGTCAGATTTAATTTTCTTTTTGCGTCGGTATAATATAGATGTGCTCTTCTTTTCCCACTGCTCTTGCAAAATCTGTTCTGCTTCCGTGTCTTACAATTCTTACTTAACTCTATTTTTGCTGTATACAATATATGTTAAAAATAAATCTCTGTTATGCATTATAGACCACCATCACCTGGGATGGAGATAAACTGGTATGTGTGCAGAAAGGAGAGATCGAGGGGAGGGGCTGGACCCACTGGATTGAGGGAGATGAGCTTCACTTGGTAGGCCACGTCTCATGCATTTCATTTGCAATGTCCTTGATGGTATTCCCTCCCAGGTATGATTGTTTCGCATAGAGCTGATATATACAGTATCAGAAATAGCCTAAAGCATATACAATACGGCATGTCAGAAATTGTTTCGTCTAGGAGGTACGCTGCAGATGGTGGGGTAAGAGCTATTCTCAAATCTCAAAACTTTCAGCCCTGTGATGATGCACCTGAAAAAGCACAACGCTGACAGATTGATTGCTTTAATACATTTGAACTTGGTTTAAATAATTCTAATGGGCGTCAAACACCATCATTAGGATTTTTAAATGAAGTTGACTGGAATATGAACGGTGGAGGTAATAACAACAGATGTTAGGCTTCAGCTGCGTGTTTGATCATGCATAATAAACTGACTGCATTGCCGTAGCATTACCAAAGAACTGGACATTGCTGACACCAGATGGTTATATACATTCTAGTACCGTGTTGAAAAAGACCACTGTTAGGGAACATTTCCATGTTAATTATAGCTGAAATTAAACCTACTTTTTTTTTCAAAGATTTATTTTTGGCACTTTATTAGTATAGGACAGTGTAGAAGTGACAGGAAGTGAAGACGGAGCGAGAGATGAGGGGGGTGGCATCGGGAAAGGTCCTCGAGCCGGGATTCAAACTCGGGATGCCCACAAGGCTATCAGCGCCAACAAAACCTACTCTTAAAAATAAATGTTCTTTATTAGCACTGATGATTCCATAAAAAAAGATTTCACATCCATGGGACTTTCCATTGTAGAAAAAGTGGAAAAAGGTTCATTAGATTATTAAAATGTTTGGGTTTTGGTTTTCCCTATTGTTTTCATACTTGCTTAAGTTAATGAGTTTGAGCAATAGCGTGAATGCATTGTACGTAATTGACCAATCATGGTTTGTGAGAAAGTGGATCTGCTGTTCAGAGAACAGTCAAAGCAGCGCAAATACTCGCACATATAATGTATGAGGCCTGTAGAGAGAACATCAGTAGGAAAACCAAGCCAAAACCCGATTTAGAAATCCTGGCCAGGATGTGTCCAGGACAAAAAGGACATATGGTCTACCCTAGAGTTGAGAATTATGCCTTTAAATATTTTCTTTGTTTGCAGGAACTGAGAGCCGCTGGGATTGTGAGTAAACAGGTCTTCAAAAAGTCTTAAACCCCCACCGACTGAACACCTGCAAGAGATCCAGCAAAATCCAACACTTTATAGTATATAAACTCATGTCACATCTTCCTACATCTATCCGTCTGTGTGCGCCTTCATCTCTGCTATTGTGAAAACCAGACAAACACCATCTGTGATAGCTTGTCACAATCTATAAATGCTTGTTTGCTCTGATCCTCACAGAGGAATATCTCAAGCGACTTTCCTTCGTAGGTGCAGTGTTTGTCATTTAGATGTTATTTACATTAGTGGTAGAGAACACCGGGATAAGCTGCCCTGTAAGTGAACCATCAAACAACAGGTGCGTCAGGATGTTGTCTTGGACGCAAGAAGAAGATTCCTCAGATTGGGAGCTTCTGTGTACATACAAGTAATTAGACTCCAGAGAGGATGTGTGGAAGGAAAAATTATGTGACGAGTCTGAGTGCCGCCCAGCTGCTGTTGCTCTGATTGAAGAGCCTGTCAGTCTCTTGGGTTCTGAGCATGGCAGGGTTTTGCTTTCCTTCCCATCTTGCCTCTGTGACTGTGCACACAACAGAATACATAAATCAGTGAAATAAAGAGAAATGCATTGCGTTCTGCTGTTTATATGTGTCTAAATGTGTTTGTTTGAACACACTAGTGTAATAAAGGCATACCAGCAGGAATGTAAATTAAATATTGCTGCCGTTTTTGTATATACTTTTGAAAATCCAGGTTGGCATGTTCACTTTTCATTATTGCTGAGATACGCTTCAGCGATTCTGAAGTATTACATGAATATTAAAAAGTGAACTAAGCAGCACCCATACATCCACTTAACAAGAGAACGAAAGGCACATAATTGGCAGTGTGTTGATAACTATAGAACACCATCTAGTAAAATCGGTGCAACCATTCATTTTCCATATTTGGCCCAGAGTCTATCAACGGCTTCCGGCCAGGTGTTCCTTTCAGTGAAAAAATGTTCACGTCCATTATGCCGTCCATTCCTTTTTTCCATGCTAATGTCTCCAAATATATTTTTGGGTCTTCATTTACTCAAAGGAATAGTTCAGCCAAAAATGAACATTTGCTGAGAATTTATTCACCCTCAGGCAAACCAAGATGTAGATTACATCACTTGCTCACCAGTGGATCCTCTGCAGTGAGTGGGTGCCGTCAGAATGAGAGTCCAAATAGCTGATAAAAACATCACAATAATCCACAAGTAATTCACATGACTCCGGTCCATCAATTGACATTGTGTGAAGCAAAAAGCTACATGTTTGTAAGAAACCAAACACTTCAAACCGCTGCTTACTGCAAAAATACAACTAAAACATGTCCTCTATCAATAGTATTGATTTCTCCATTGAAAAAGTGGTCTTGTCTGAATCAGTAGAGAAATATGCACAGTGCAAGCACTGTTTACAAGCCAAAACAGTTCTGAACAAATATGTTGGTGGATTTTGATGTGACAACTGAAGTTTGTCATTTGGATTCCTTATGATGATTTTATCAGCTGTTTGGACTCTCATTCTGACGGCACCCATTCACTGCAGAGGATCCATTGGTAAGCAACTGATGTAATGCTAAATTTCTCTGAATCTGTTCTGATGAATAAACAAGCTCATCTACATCTTGGATGGCCTGAGGGTGAGTAAATTTTCAGCAAATAAATTTGTTTTGATTGAACTATTCTTTTAAAATAATGGTCTGTTTGTACTCATGCAGCTCCAAGTTGGCCCTGATCCTCTAGACTAAAATACACAAAAATAACATGTTTAGAAAAATAAACAAGGTCGAATCTGCAAGCAATGCATTTGAAGAAATATTTGAGCTAGCTAATAAAAACAAAGCATACACAGGGCATTTTAACAGGTAAAATAGCCTTTAAGGACATTACTTAAACAATAATGTCCACAGAAGCTTGTATTTAATAACCTGCTCTTTGCACACCTTGAACTATTTAACCTGCAACAGATTGTGCAAGCAAAATTATACATTTTATACTGCTTTGTATTTATCAACACATCTGAATAAAATGACTTATACCAATCATACCTTCAGAGGATATTAACTATCTTATTCTTATAGGTCCAAATTTACTTGGATGTATATGTCATCTTCATGGGAGGGAGATGGAGTTTTTCTTTTAACAGGGACACTACTAAACCTGATGAACTTATCATTACTAATTGGATTTGGTACTTGTAATGTGGGGCTTTATGCAGACATTTTACTGCACCGAATCTCCCCAAATGTTCAGTGATGTTTAAGAAACCTCACACTAATTCAAAATGCCAGCTTATTACAACAACTATAGGAAAATGATCTCAATTTAGAACTCTAATGAGTACCTGAAAGCTCTTGTTGAGTCAATTACCTGTTCAAAAAGCAGAGAATCTTCTGTAGGCTTAATTAACATTATCATCACACTGCACTATAAAACCTTTGGAATATAATTACATTACTGAGTAGGGCTGCATAATCCTACTAATTATTAATTAAATTACAGAGTAACCGATATTTTATCATCCTTATAATTGAATTTCACTTATATGATGTACACACACACACACACAGACAGAGAGAGACAAGTTAAATACATGTACATACAGTACATTGTTAACAGTACTGCATATATGTGGGCAAATATGTCATCTATATCATCTATTTGTTTTCAAACAATCTCTGAAATGTAAACACAAAAGTAACAGAAAATAATAAATATACACATATGTGAGTTAAGTGATCTCATTTAGATTTTGGCTCCGGTTCCTGACAGACACAAATGTTGCTATTAGGAAAACTGCCACCGTGATGAAGCCAGCAACAGCATCACTGCGAATGGAGATCACTTCATCAATGAGACAGTCAGCATTGACGGCATGACACTGACTTGAGTTTGAGGAGGTGATGAAAGCATTTTGACTACCTAATTCTTGTTTATTTCCATTTATGCAATAACTTGTATATAAGATTCATTTCTTACTATTGATAGTATTGATACTATTTCTTACCAGCAAATATACACTCGTTTTCATCCTTCTCTCCACTCTCTGATGCAGAAGTCTCTAAACTCATCCGGGACTTGTCATTTGCACTTATATACTGTTGCTCCTTTGTTAGTTTTGACTGCTTTTATTGTCCTCATTTGTAAGTCGCTTTTGATAAAAGTGTCTGCTAAATGTAAATGTAAATGATATGCTATGGCAATTGGTAGAGGCATCAAATTATACATTTATAAGAAGCAAATGTCTACACTACCATTCATTCCTATGTCTGCAGTGATACTCTGCATATTTATAATGAAAATACTAATCATCATAATCATGGGCCTTAGGCTTCATCATTGTCAACATTATTGCACTGACAAGATTACCAAGATGTGTTAAAAAGATAACAGCAGATGGTTGCTGTCATTTACTTTTGTTTTGTTAATCTTTTGTGGTAGGAACAGAGCTTATGGCATAATAGAAAAGAAGGTCTTAAAGAAATCCTGTACAAGAACCTGTACCATGGGGGTCTATAATACCTGGTGAAAGCATTCATATTCATCTCAATGGTATTAAAAATAACAATAATATTTAATACATATCTAGATTGAGAAATATGCTTTTAGATCCCTATATATCTACCAGCATGGCCAAAACCAACCAAAACTATGACCTGTGCTACTACTGGATGTGAACTGTCTGTTGATCAATTCATCAAATTTAGACCTTCATTTCTTGTTCATCTCTAGAATGAAAAGATAAAACTAATAACATAATATAAATGTGATGAAGCTCTGTTACTGCATAAATGACCATCTGCATGTGCATACATATGACTTTATTGTAGGGTATTTTGGATCTAGAGTCTACCCTATCTAGTGGTGTGTAACAAGAAATGTTAGGTGTATCTGACTCCTTACATGAAAGGCAAGGAGAGCACAGACAAGAAGAAAGATGATGAATGTAGTCTGGCTCCAGCAGCACTCATAAACAAGCTTGATGGAAAGGATGTTGGACCCTGTGTATTCTCCCATGTGTACCACAAATGTGCCAACAAAATGAAAATGAAAAAAAGAAGAAGAAATAAAGAAGGATGGAATGAGCCTGTGTAGTGCTGGTGGTTTTCTGTTTGTGTGAATAGTCAAAGTAATAAACATCCAATTCCGCCAAGTCTGTTTCTATACATTACATGATTACATAATTACATGAAGCTGTATCATTTAAGAGTTTCATTTATGTTATTATGACGTATGGGCTTGACGTATATTCAGGTAATATACTTGAAAACTAGCTGTGGCAAGCAAGGTGGAGGATGTAAGGAAGGATATAAGGAGGAGTGAGAAAAGAGGGAAGACCAGACCTGGAACACGTTATGTTTTGTGTATAAGTCTGCTGCCGCTTGTTAAGTTTATTTTGATTTGTGATTAAACTACATTTATTATTATTACTTTTCCAAACTTCATTCAAATTTGCATTTCTGCATTAAAACAGCTAATATGCAGGTCACATATGTGGTATGCTAGTGGCCTTCTGGGGTCTTTTTAAAACCTGAATCTGATATCTGCAGTTTAAATCCTTTTTATCTTATAAATTTCCTATCAATTAGGCCTGTAGCTTTTTAAGATAAGGAGTCAAAGAGAATTCTTTATTATACCTCTCTGTGCTTCCAACCATATTATCCATGCATTATGATTCAAGCTGGATGATAAATAAAGTCTACAAATTAGTTAATTGAGTTTAATTAGTCAAGACGGTATGTGTGCCAGAGTAAAGGTCATGTGAGCAAAAAGCATTTTCTACTCTAAAAACATTAGGTTTAAAAAACAAAGATAGATTTCAGCTGTGTTGTCTTAAATCACAAATTAATATCACTCTCTTCAAGATGCCCTGAGAATTTTTGACTTCTAATTTACATGTCAGCTGAGAAATGTCTTTTCAGTTCATTTAATCTAAAAGTTTATGTAGCAGAAGAACGGTGTAAATCCATGAGAATAATGTAACGACTGTCTCCTATCATAAATCTATATGTCCCAATTTCTTGTGATTTGAGCTTTGAGGGTTGGTTACATGCATGGGTTTTGCACATTGTGGGAGTGTTTTTCCCAATATAGTTGTACTGAGCAGCACATGTGTGATGGTAATGAAGCTTATCCGATTAATATGGTGGTAAATAAAATGCGGTGCTGACAGCCAGAGAGATGCACGACAGACAGGAGCAGGAGGGTGATCAGGCATAAGGTCTCCTCTAAAAACACATTTTCAGGACACAAAAAAAAAAGGCATTTATTTCACAATACCTGCTGATTATACTGGCTAGCCTACTATATACTATAATGAACTGGAAACTATGAATTCTCACTTAATTTATAAAACGCTTTGTTCTGACGCTCAGTTCAAAGTTGTGTTCACTGATTCGTTCTTGGTTGATTCTGGCGACCATTGTTTTGAATGAATGGAATCATTCACTTACCCGATTCACTGAGTCGTCTAAATGCTCAAATTAAAGGTAGGGTCACAGTGACTGTCGTAACCGACAAAAAAAATCATGTAGTCTGAACCGGGCTTAACCTGCGATACGAAGAGAGATGCCGTTGGTGGAGGATTGAATGCAATGCTGTCAGATTACCTCATGTCTCATTCAGCGGTGACAATACAGTACGAAGCCATAATGATAAAATAATAGCGCCTTTCACTCTTGCTGGAATGTGCTGATGACGTATCATGTCTGCGTAAACAGGGTGCGCAGAGGTATGCAAATACATATTTTGACAGGCAGGTAGGATAGCCTATCATAATGTTCAGACCGTACATTTTGATTGGATGAACATTTTATGGTCCTACGCCTTCCACAGATGATATAAATACATATAAATAAATTTAGGCCACTTAGTGATTACTATCGGGATGTGAAGAGACTTTCAACCAACATAACAAAAAATGTTTTTCAACCAAATCACCTACCCTGCCTTTAAAGCATAAAACATAAATAAACAGGTGCTTCCGTAAACATTACTATGTTAACCCTGTACTGATTTATACACAGATCTGTCAAAACGGGACACTAATTTAATATTTTTTCCCCTCCAAAATTACTATTACTGGAGATGTTAATGTTGATTTTGTTAAAACCTGACAAAGATATCACCCAGAATGGAGATAAAGTATCAAGTACTTTCAAGAACTATGGCATGGCATTTGTGGTTGGTTTGAGGAAGACCTGGGTCCAGTAGATGGCAGGAAATGTAAGATGAGTGTGCCAACATTTTCCCTTCATGCAAGTATAATCAGAAGTATCTATGAATCACACAGTGATGGAGAGATAAAATTGATGAGCCATAAGATATAGTGTTTGTCTGCTGATGTTTTCAGTTTTAGGCCTAGAAATGGCTCAAATAACTTTTGCTTTCTGATTTCATTTCTGTTCACTTTACTTATTTTATTGTAATCCCCTCATATGTACATGGAATGCAGATGACTACAGAAAGCCGTATAAAACCACACAATGTCAGAAATAGTAAGTGAAAGCACAAGATTTATCCTTGTTTTAGTAATTCAGATGTTCAATTTTGATGACTGTTAGAAAAAAAAGTAAATGTTTAATGGTTCAGTCTCATAAAAATATAAGACATGCATTAATTTATCTGATTAAAGCATGAGCTGAATAAATGAAAAATGAATTATGTCACAGAAGTTTTATCTAAGCAGCCAACTCGAGCTGTATATTTGATGTTCTTCATTGGCATAAGAGATAAACATTACTAGTAAAATGCTTACTATTAGAAACATTCATCCATTACAGTTTCACTGGCGCAACTAGCCTACATAAAACCTTCCTATTAAAAATAAATAATAATAATTTATGTTAGCTAAATTTACAAACAGTAAATTTCACGGTTTGTTAATTTAAACAGCAATGTTTTTTATTCTTTGCATAATTTATTCCCACAGACCACCATCACCTGGGATGAAGACAAGCTTGTGTGTGTACAGAAAAGGCAGACTCTGATTTTACCAAGTGCAGCATGTTCCTAAAGAGAGATTGAAGGCAGGGGCTGGGCACTGGATTAAAGGAGATTTCATTTGGTATTTACATTTTACATCTTTTCTTCTACACACACTCCTTTGCCCTCATTCAGCAATTACTTTGTTTTTGGAAACCATGAGTTAGTGTAAAACATATGGTAACTGATTATATAAATGACATGTGTTCACCAATGTTAATTAGGGGATCATTGTGCAGGGGGAGCCAGGACATTATCATTTCAAGGCTATTGTGCTCATTTGAAACATTAACAACAGATGTTCGACCACATCTGTGTGATGTTGTGCTTAATTACCCTGGGTAACCTCTTTGACAAAAGGGTGTGTAAGGTGTTTAAGAATCTATATTTAGGTACATATCGCCACCTGCTGATGACAAGTGGAATTTATAGAGACAGCAAAAAAAGGAACGTGTTTTCAAAAGGACATGGGCGCCTTATGAAAGTTATTGATTCAGGTGACCTTTGACCTGAAGGATTTTATAAAAACAGAATTTGTGTTTTGTTTTATAATTATAATTATGAGTTGTGGGCAGCAGGTTTTCAAGAAGACTTAAGCCAGTCTTGTATAGTTGCGCCCCCTACTGCCGCATCCTTATATAAACTTACCACATGTAACTCATCCCCTTTCACCCACTGAGTCCAGCCCCTTCCCTCCTTTTCTCCTTTCTGTACACACACCAGTTTGTCTCCCTCCCAGTTTACCGTGGTCTACAAAACAAGGACAAATACATGCTGGTGAGAAAGTTGAAGCTGGTACTGACTTGCAATAAACACAGAGAATAGAGAATCAATTGTGTACAATTTCCCAAACACATAACACTTTTTTTCTTCCATTTTTTAACTTGAATGTGCAAGGCTTCCGGTGTCAGTCACTTCCAATACATTTTAGCTGTACATTATTAGTATTACTATTATTATGGTTTGTAGGCCAAATTTGACTATTTATTACTACACATTTTTATTCTTGTTATTTATGGATAGTAGGTAATGAATCAGAAGTCCCACACATTAACAGGAAAATAGCTTACTTCTGCATTGGCAAAGAGTGAATAGCAAATAAATAAAAAAATAAAAAGTACATTTTTGACAACATTTAACTGCAATAAATGCCATATTGAATACTGAACACAAACACTGCACTAGCATTTCTAAATGATATATAAAAATTGCATATGATTTTTCCTTTTAAACAATTTTCAGCAAATTTCACAAATTACAAAGAAATAGTAAGTAACACATTGAATTAAACAACATTTTGAAGTAACATTTTGAAATGGTATTTTCTCGTATAACACACTCCAATTATCTTTATAAACAACTTTGAAAATAATATTTTACTGTGTATGCGAGTTGACCTAAAGTTCCCGAGCACCAGGTGTTTGCGGCATTAGCCCAAAACCCTCGTGGATTTAAGATTCAATAGGTCATTGTATGTAAATCTCAATCTAATCCTATTTACTGACTCATCCACCACAGTAACCTCGGAAAAGCAGTTCAGATTAGTTTTCCATTTAAAAGCATTTCTGATCTTATATTGTTGTTTTGTTGTAGCCTACTTTAAGCTGTACCTTTATAAATAAGGAGGTCACTTACCATACATTTCCTATCATCTACACCAACCAAATCCTCCTCAAACTCCTTTCCAACATCAAACTCCATCTGGTAGTTCCTAAAGGTGGTGAGAGTCTTGATATTAAAATGATCACCATTCTGAACAATCTCCTTATCAAAGATGAGATAGCTGGCAATTTTTCTGATGACAACATTCACACCTGTAAGTTGAATACATATCAAATTGGTCAACCATAGCCGTATATGGTACTTGGACCAATTTTTGTTTTTCACATAATAGAATCAGGTCTGCCAAAGGTACTAAAACGTATCTCTTGAGTACAAAATACAGACGTATTTCTCTTACTCTGACTGTTTCCAACAGAATATATTCTGTAACATCTCACATACCTTAGCATAGAACATTTATTTCACACCGGTGTAATGAATAAATAAATGGAAAATGAAGTATCAGCCTACCTAGTGCTTCCATGTATTCATCAATGTATTCATCAATGTTTTCATTACTTGTCATTTTCCAGTATCCATTCATGTCTACGGGAGACATATTTGCTTCGTTTTTGCGTTTGTCCTCTGCACTGATGTTTCAACATCAAGGTGCAGCACAGCGTCTCAATCACAGGGCACGTTGTAATCCTAAAACCAATTACGGCCTTTGGATTATCTCAAAGAGCATTTACACATTTACACACTTCTGCTGTGGATTTTTTTTTTGGGGACAGGAGCTCTGTCCTCGGGAGCGCATTGCAATGCATGATGCATCTCATGAACTCATGTCAGTCAAAGCATGTGAACAGACAGATGTGTCAGTTTGTAATTGTTTTGATTCTCAGTCTGTCAGCAGCACAACAGTCAGTCAAAGCAACAATCACAGTGCTGTCAAACAGCTCTTCATGTATGCCTACAGACTCCAGAGAGAGAGCGAGAGAGAGAATTGTTCACTGCACAAACAGGAGGTGAAGACCTGTCAGTAATGAGGCCAGTCTTGAGACGTCTTCCTGACTATGAATTACTCTGAAGTGTTTACAGTGAAATGTAAAATAAGAGATACAGAACTGTCATGATGAGCTATTCTTGAGATGTTTACTTTTTGGATCATGGCCTATTCCATCTTCCACAAACCACAAGAGAGCGCTTTTGACAACCGAACCAGTCACAAATAGGGTAGTAGTAATATTGTGACATAAAACTACATTTTAAAGTTACTGTTTGTAATTATTTGTCATTTGTAATATATTTTCCAATGTAATTTATTCCTGTGTTGGCCTAAGCTGAATTTTCAGAAGCCATTATTCTAGTTTTCAGCATCACATGATGCTTCAGAAATGCTGATATTTCCGCTCAAGAAACATTTCTTATTATTATCAAATATTATCAAATATTTAATTTGCTTAATATTTTTTATTTTTTTTTAAACTGTGATGTATATTGTTTTAGTATTGTTCGATGAATAGAAAGTTTAAAAGCACATATTTGAAATATAATTTTTTGGACAGTATAAATGTCTTTTCTGACACTTTAGATCAATTAATGGTGTGCTTGCTGAAGAATTATTGAAGAATTATTAATTTATTCTTTTAAGTATTCATTTCTTTCAAAAATGAATGAATGAATTAATCAATCAAAAGTCTTACTGACTTCAAAATTTTGAACGGTAGTGTATTTGGACAAATATTTAAAATCACCTAAAAATAAAAAAGCATGCCATGACATACTTTTTATTTATTTATTTTATTTTTTGACAGACAGACAATTTGACAGACAAGGCCATTTGTATAGAAAGATCCATGTCAATTTTTTTCCGAAATGTCGTGTTTTTTTTCGTTCATGTGGTCAGTTTGAGTTTGAATCTATATCTTTTCCCTGTGATTAAAATAGAGAATGGCCTGCCATATTATAAGAACTAATACCAAAATATTCTTTCTCTGTACTCACATACTCGTCCTACTTTCTCACTGGCCTGTTTTATGACACACTGGAAGGAGCAATAAATATCACGCAAAGTGCTGGAACAGTGGTGACAGAATTAAGTGTAGCCTTTGGGCATTCTGATCTTCTGAACATCAAACGCTGGAAATGGTCCTTGTTCTTCTTGACATATTTCTTTGCTACTTATCTTGTCTTCCATGCTTAACAATAGAGTCCAAATACAGAATTTCTCTGATCACAGGAATGAAGATCAAATACAATGACGTTGTATAACCTCCTACCCACTCGCCCCCTTTTCTGGCAGCAGCATCTCAGTGGGTGATAGATTTATAATATTGTTTATGCACTATGCCAATTATCACTTCAAAACTGATTGTTTCCAAAGTCATAATGAACAGAGAAGAGCAATAATTCATCTTTCTGTAGGTACTAATTATGTTCTGGTAATTTAGTTTTAACTTTTAGTAGGCTAATTAATCTTGTGTAGAAGACATTGTACATTTGCATGGAAATGACTCTCCTCCCCACTGATTCTTCTAAAACAAGAGAATTAAAAAAAATGGTACACTACCATTCAAACGATTAGGGTCAGTAATTTTTTATAAGAAATTAATACTTTCATTTAGAAAAGACATAATACATTGATCAAAGGTGATCAAATGTATAATGTTACAAAATAACTTTTGAACTCATCAAAGAATCCTGAAAGAATTCTATCACAGTTCCAAAAAAAAAAAAAAAAGTTTTTTTTAATTGCAAGTATAAACATCAATAAACTTCTTTATTGAAGAATAAAGAACAAATAAATATAACATTGGATGACAGTATGAATAAAGAAATAATACGGAAAGACGATAAAGGAAATAAAAAAAAATTAAAACAAGAAGTACAGAGGTAGTAAATCTAATTATGTAACATTCAACAGATTGTTATACAGTTTCACAAATTTGTTTCACCATTTCACCATTTTTTGTTGTTGTTGTTATAATTAGGTAGTTAAAGTCACAAAGAAAATTATGTAATTTGGGTAATGTTTAAGAAAATTTACATTTATGAAGTCAGACCAAAATTCTTTAACATGCGGGCATTTGAAAAAAAAAAAAAGATGATCAATAGACTCAATACTGAAATGACAGAAATTACAGTTCAAATGAGCATTACCAAATTTTGATGTAATCTCATTAGTGGGGTATATGTTATGCAAAATGTTTAAATGTAATTCTTTTACTTTGTTGGGGACACAAAATTTATAAGTTAAGAGTCATGCTTTTTTCCAATTAATCTTATCTATTAAATAATTTTTAAATAATAATAATTAAATAAATAAATCCCCTCAGAGTAATTCTTTTTCTTGACTGAAACACATTTCTTATATCATTTTATTATTGTCATAAATACTCTTGTATTTATATAAATGTCTGTTCATTTTTTACAATCACTTCAAATGATAGATGACATTTCATTAAGTGAACAAGACCATTTGGTATAGCTTTTACCCTTTTAAGAAATTCCTTATGGACAACAGGGAAATTGTATGAAATCACAGTAAGAATAAATGTTCATAATGACCGGTGGACGTAGCTAAAAGCTTTAGGTAATGATGTAATCACGTAACTGCGTCAGCAGGCTCAGGTTTGACACTGAATGCGATTTACAGTAACAAATTAACTGTACATCGGTCATTTTTTAGTTTTTGGCAACATGAGCAACAACAACCGTTCGCAATGCAACAAATTTGAGTAGAGCTCTGCTTCATTCAAATGAACAGCTACACCATATGGTGACCAGTGGCAGTGCAGAGATAGTACCAGACAGCATCAGAACACCTACATATAAAACAGCAGCACTGGATACAAACTTGATCACTGCAAAATCTTATTTATACAAGAACATGTTTTAATTCAGATTCTTATAATGCAACATTCTAAGGAGTTCAGAATAACAACAAATTGTCATCCTAACCTAGCCTATACCAATTTTTTTTCCTTTCAAATATCACGGTATGCACGGGGAATATTGAACTCAAGACTAAATAGTGAGCCAATTATCCAGAACATTTTAATAGGACAACTGACAAGAATGAACTAAACAGAACAGGAACTAATGCCAATAAAAAGAAACCCAAGAACCTTCAAAGTGTCTATTGGCCAGTGGTTATTACACCTGATCCTTCTTACAGTGTAAGTGCTTATGGATGTATTGATTTCTTTTTTTAGGTGAAGGTGGTCTCTCCTCTCCCATTAGGTCATAGATCTCTCTTATCATTACTCTGCCCTCTCCCCTCATTGTGAATAACAGTTGAGTATAAATGCTTTGGTGCACCTCCTCACTGGACCTGGCAACGCTCCTGAAGTCCAGAGCTCATCGCACAAACATGCCTGTGGATTTCACTGGAAAATGGGAGCTGGAATCGAGCGAAAACCTTGAAAATTACCTTAAAGCGCTGGGTAAGCCTGATCAGTTGTCTGTTTTCATAAGTCAACGGAGTAGAAATAAGAGAAATATGTGCTATTTCCTCATTTGGATTATGCAGTTTTATTATGATATTAAAATATGATGTATATATCATGGAAATGACCATGCCAAGTTACAAATATTTACTCTCATAGACATTGACTTTGCCATCCGCAAGATTGCGGCCCACCTTACTCCAATAAAGACCTTTATCCAGGATGGGGACAACTTTGTGATTAAGACACAGAGTGCCTTCAAGAGCTATGAGCTGAGCTTCGCTGTTGGAGTTGAGAAGGAAGAATTTACTAAGGGATTTGACAACAGGATGCTAAAGGTGAACTATACATATATTTAATAGCTGCGATCCTCTTCTAATGACAATGTTATTCAGCCTGTAGTTACCCCAGCGTTGGCCTATTGGCCATGATCTCAGTAAGTTTGTTCAGTGATGAAACCACAGTAGAACAAATAGAGCACAGGCTTCAACATTTGCCCAGAGGAACAAAAATGCTTTGAAGGTCTTCTTTTTTCTTTTTCTTTTCCATCTGAATACAGCTTTAATTTACATAAACAATGCTCCCTGTCAATGATAGAGTACAATACAGCTAATAGCTCTCCTCAATGAAAATGTCTTTTTATATGATGATATACTGTATAATGATCAAAAAAATCTGTTTATTAAATAAATAGTAAACATAAAAATAAATCATAAAATTTGTTTATTTTGATTAAAATTGTGTAATAACAGACCAGTTATTGAGGTGTATATACAGTGGGTACGGAAAGTATTCAGACCCCCTTAAATTTTTCACTCTTTGTTATATTG
>NW_015554075.1:890595-896144 GCF_001515605.1 Sinocyclocheilus anshuiensis
TGTATATATATTATTATTATTTTTTTTTTTTTACATACACAGACTCTGGTGACCTGGGAAGGGGACAAATTGGTGGCCATCCAGAAAGGTGAGAAAGCCAACCGGGGATGGAAACACTGGATAGAAGATGACAAACTTTATCTGGTGAGCTTTCAGTCATTCTATGGATAATAATAACCTGATTAAGGTTAGAATCAACTATCATTTTTATAAATATTTCTAATTAAGAAGATTAATGATACAAGTATTCCAGCTTACACAATTTTTTCCTGCACAATTCCCGTTTTGCTGTGTACTCACAATGGATACGTCTTGACCTCATGATCATTTCACTTGCAGGAGCTGACATGTGAGGACGCTGTGTGCCAGCAAGTGTACAAAAGAAAAGACTGATTTGTCATGTGATTCAGTTCAGGTTGTTCTACTATCAAGTCTATCAAAATCGAGCTGTGTATTAACCCGATTAACACTTTCAACACTTCTGTAGGAGAATGTGTTTTCCTTCTGTCTAAATAACGATAATGAGATGTTATGACTCATAATTTCCTGTGAATGTAACTTAGTTAAACTTAAAAATAAAAATGTGTTTTCTCTCTCCCTTGCTCACATGCACTAATAAACCTCACATTTTTTTTAATACATATTAATTGATTATATACATGATTTATATTTTCTTTGTAAGAAGAACAATGTAAGAAGAGACATAGCCTATCTAAAGCGATCCAACTTGTTAATTAATTGACTTCATTATAATAGGTACATTATCTAACTATATTTTAAAAATTGTTAGTAATTCGTTTTTTGAATATGCACAGAGATACAATGTAGAAAACAAGCAATTGTGTAATTGTACTTTTGACTCAAGGCTATAGGCTACTGAGATGTAGCCATTGTAACATATTCCTTGTATGACGACTATCCCTATTTGTTACGTTTTAATATTTATCATATCTGAATGTTTTAAACATGAGCACTGTATTTTTGGCGTGTTATTCATCATAAGTAGACTGAAGGTGCCTTTTTTGGCTTTACACTACAGGTAAGGGTTAAACTAAATTTCACCGCAAGCGCCTATCGCCATGCAGCATCCCTCAAAAAAACCGAGTTTAACCGAAATTACCCGAAACACTCCGAAGCCGTCCGAGTGTCACGTCAACGCTTCCGACGTCAAGCACACGGGCTTTGAGGAAGTTCCACGTCCCATTTGGCTGCCGTGCACAAAACTGCAGCCGAAAAACACATCAGACTCTCAGTGGATGATATAAATACTACAGGTGAAGGAGACCAAAACCAGCAAACACAAACATGGTAAGTGTGATATCAGTATCCGTGTTATTGGCAATATTAGACATTAATATTAGATATTGAGGAAAAATACGCTTTGAGTAATGTTAACGTTAGCTTGCGCTGTTAGCCGTGAAGGCCCTTGGAATGGCCACATAGACAACTTTATCATTCAGTCAGTCTGTGAATTATTTATTCATTTTTACTCTTATTTTTATAGTTAATACGTCCATTTAAAGCCTTACACTTACATATATTATAACTTCATTGCTCACTTAAATTTAGTTATGAAGTGAAATAGTGTGTGCTGGCTAACAGCTGATGATATGAATGTGACTTTAACATTAAGGACTTGTAAATAAGCACTGTCGAAATGTGCTGCTGTACGTATATATTCTGTTCAGTAAAATGGTAATTCCTGACATTATCTGGAAGAGGCTTGATTTGTTGTAATTTTGTTGCTTATTAACTGTGCTGAAAAGTTAGCTGCTGTTACAATATCGGACTTTTAACTGGGTGACACATAGCAATTTTGTTTTTTACTTGTGGGGAAAAACAGTCAAGGTTGAATGCATATACATTATCTGGAAGAGGCTTGATTTGTTGTAATTTTGTTGCTTATTAACTGCTGAAAAGTTAGCTGCTGTTACAATATCGGACTTTTAACTGGGTGACAAATAGCAATTTTGTTTTTTACTTGTGGGGAAAAACAGTCAAGGTTGAATGCATAGACTGTATAATGTCACTGCTTTCTGTTCCTAAAAAACGATAAATTTTGTGCTTTTTGTGTTGACTATTGGCGTTACTACTGTACTTACTACAGTGTACACTATTTGCTGCTGCTAACCAAAGAGAATGGATGCTGATTAATATCAACTTGTTTGTA
This sequence comes from Sinocyclocheilus anshuiensis, assembly GCF_001515605.1. Taxonomy (NCBI): domain Eukaryota; kingdom Metazoa; phylum Chordata; class Actinopteri; order Cypriniformes; family Cyprinidae; genus Sinocyclocheilus; species Sinocyclocheilus anshuiensis. Next base: position 892,766 of record NW_015554075.1, read on the forward strand.
ATAGTAATAGTGATTTTGATTCTTCTTTTCTAGCCTCTGAGGCTGGACATCAAGCGCAAACTCACGGCTCGATCTGACCGTGTCAAAAGCGTAGACCTTCATCCGTCCGAGCCATGGATGCTGGCCAGTCTGTACAATGGCAGTGTCTGTGTGTGGAACCATGAAACACAGGTGACTAGCAGACCTTATGTTTTTCAGCATTTGCAATATATTACCATCTTAACATCAGGGATACAGCAGTGTGTGTTGCACGTTTGTCTGATAATGTCTAATAATGATCTTTCATAGACTCTGGTTAAGACTTTTGAAGTCTGTGACCTTCCAGTAAGAGCCGCCAAATTTGTTGCCAGGAAAAATTGGGTCATTACTGGTGCTGTAAGTATATACGTGAATAATAATAATATGCACTGTAATAGATGAAGTGTGTAATAGATATTAATACTGTTCTTGAAATGGTGTAATAATAAATAAATGTGTAATAATATATAATAGATACATACATGATAATAGATAAATATGGAACTTTTAATAAATTTCCTCCCTTTTTTGTAGGATGACATGCAAATTCGGGTTTTCAACTATAACACACTAGAGCGAGTACACATGTTTGAGGCCCATTCAGATTACATTCGCTGCATCGCTGTTCATCCCACCCAGCCCTACATCCTCACAAGCAGTGGTATGTACAGATTAAATTTGCATAAAGTATTTATATTGTACATATATGCATAGATTAATGTGTATAACATATTACACCGCCATTGGTTGAGTCAGTAAGATTATTTTTAAAGAAAGTATTACTTTTATTCATCAAGGATGCATTAAATTGATCAAAATTGTCCGTAAAGACAAAAGACATTTATAGTTTTACAAAAGTTTTCTATTTCCAATAAATGCTGTTTTTTTTTTTTTTTTTTGAGCACCAAATCAGCATATTAGAAACTGAAGACTGGAGTAATGGCTACTGAAAAATCAAATTTGCCATTTTTTTAATATATTAAACTAGAAAAAGTTATTTTAAATCATAAGAATATTTCAGTGTTCCTCTTTTTGATTAAATAAATGCAACCTTGGTGTGGATAAGAAACTTATTTGAAAAACATTTTAAAAATCGCACCAACCCCAAACATTTAAACTGTGGTGTGTATATGTACAATTTTTTGTGTTTAACACTCATTGGTTCTGTGTATGTTTAGATGACATGTTGATAAAGCTCTGGGACTGGGAGAAGAAATGGTCCTGCAGTCAGGTGTTTGAGGGCCACACACACTACGTCATGCAGATTGTCATCAACCCTAAAGACAACAACCAGTTTGCGAGTGCATCGCTGGATAGAACCATCAAGGTACATTTGAACACTCATGTGGATAGAGCAAGTTTGAATCTGACTTGTGACATTTCACCTATAATTTCTTCTGTGTTTTGTTTCAGGTTTGGCAGCTGGGCTCTTCCTCTCCTAACTTCACTCTGGAGGGCCATGATAAGGGGGTGAACTGCATTGATTATTACAGTGGAGGAGATAAACCCTACCTCATATCTGGAGCTGATGACAGACTGGTGAAGATTTGGGACTATCAGGTTTGAATGATATTGATAATATTGATATGCTTAATGCAGCAAGTCACTCCTCGCCGTTCATTTACTTATGTTCTGTGTTACCTCTCCCTCTTTAGAATAAGACATGTGTGCAGACGCTCGAGGGTCACGCTCAGAATGTGTCCTGTGTAAACTTCCACCCAGAGCTGCCAATCATCATCACTGGATCCGAGGACGGTGAGTTGTGGCACATAATGTTAAAATGTTATAGATCTTTTAATTATATCTTTTATAAAACTAAACTACCTCATTCCTGATGCAAATGTAACTGTCTTTGTTTTGTTATTCAGGCACGGTTCGTATCTGGCACTCCAGCACTTATCGTTTGGAGAGCACCCTGAACTATGGTATGGAGCGGGTGTGGTGTGTGTCTGGCTTGCGCGGCTCCAACAATGTGGCATTGGGCTATGATGAAGGCAGCATCATTATCAAGGTACTAAAAATAATTCAAAAGTAACACCATGCTGTTTCCTGTCAGTGGTGTAACATATTGGCTGAACCTCTGGGCTGGTAATTGGAAAGTTCAGTCCCTGCAACAAGAGAGCCATCATGTTGCTCCAGGGCCAGGGCTGTCAGCAGGGAGTCGGCAGAGGGTAGAGGATAGATAATGTTACAAACGATTTATATTTCAAATAAATGCTGTTCTTTTGAACTTTTTATTCAAAGCATTCTGAAAAAGTATCACCCGTTTCCACAAAAATATTAAGCAGTTTTCTGCTTTTGAACAGTAAGGTATATAGATAGATTTACACGACATTTCTGTCTACTTAAATGAACATGAACTAATTATCTGAATAGCTTTATATAATGTTATATCTCATGGGGTGAGTTCTCTGTAAGTTAACCGCTTTTTATTTGTGCTTTAGCTCGGTCGTGAGGAACCAGCCAATCACCCGTTTCCACAAAAATATAAGCAGTTTTCTGCTTTTGAACAGTAAGGTATATAGATAGATTTACACAACATTTCTGTCTACTTAAATGAACATGAACTAATTATCTGAATAGCTTTATATAATGTTATATCTCATGGGGTGAGTTCTCTGTAAGTTAACCGCTTTTTATTTGTGCTTTAGCTCGGTCGTGAGGAACCAGCCATGTCAATGGACACCAGTGGAAAAATCATTTGGGCCAAGCACTCTGAGATTCAGCAGGCTAACCTCAAAGCCATGGGAGATGCTGAGATCAAGGATGGTGAGAGGCTGCCACTGGCAGTGAAAGACATGGGCAGCTGTGAGATCTACCCTCAAACCATCCAGCACAATCCTAATGGAAGGTAAGACCACCACATCTATTAGTGGTTGAACGAATCGTAGTTGATCCGTGATCCGTATGGACCAAGCCCCACGGTTCGGCACGCATGTGTTCTGCAGCTTAATTGTGAAATTTAACCATTTGAACAGACGCATATACACATAAAATTATGACAGAATACTGATCTCAACAATCATTCTGGTAAAAGCAGTCGGTTATGTCTTAAGCGAATGAGAACAGCTGAGAAAGAAATCGGATGTGTATCATTATATTGGATCCGTGCATCAGGTCTTAAAGGGGCAGCAACCTAATAATACCTGGTGCTGTCATTATGCTCATCAAACAACAAAACACGTTTTTGACAAAAAATAATCTTTTTTTAATTTATACAGTGAACACTATGCAGTGTTATTTTACATTTAATTATTACATTTTTGTACCTGAATACTACCGACCTTATTTTATTTGTAACATTCTGTTGTATTTATATGCTTGTAGTTTGTGTATTTGTTCTTATTTTTACTGGCTGTTC
>NW_015554075.1:897676-904115 GCF_001515605.1 Sinocyclocheilus anshuiensis
GATTTGGGACTATCAGGTTTGAATGATATTGATAATATTGATATGCTTAATGCAGCAAGTCACTCCTCGCCGTTCATTTACTTATGTTCTGTGTTACCTCTCCCTCTTTAGAATAAGACATGTGTGCAGACGCTCGAGGGTCACGCTCAGAATGTGTCCTGTGTAAACTTCCACCCAGAGCTGCCAATCATCATCACTGGATCCGAGGACGGTGAGTTGTGGCACATAATGTTAAAATGTTATAGATCTTTTAATTATATCTTTTATAAAACTAAACTACCTCATTCCTGATGCAAATGTAACTGTCTTTGTTTTGTTATTCAGGCACGGTTCGTATCTGGCACTCCAGCACTTATCGTTTGGAGAGCACCCTGAACTATGGTATGGAGCGGGTGTGGTGTGTGTCTGGCTTGCGCGGCTCCAACAATGTGGCATTGGGCTATGATGAAGGCAGCATCATTATCAAGGTACTAAAAATAATTCAAAAGTAACACCATGCTGTTTCCTGTCAGTGGTGTAACATATTGGCTGAACCTCTGGGCTGGTAATTGGAAAGTTCAGTCCCTGCAACAAGAGAGCCATCATGTTGCTCCAGGGCCAGGGCTGTCAGCAGGGAGTCGGCAGAGGGTAGAGGATAGATAATGTTACAAACGATTTATATTTCAAATAAATGCTGTTCTTTTGAACTTTTTATTCAAAGCATTCTGAAAAAGTATCACCCGTTTCCACAAAAATATTAAGCAGTTTTCTGCTTTTGAACAGTAAGGTATATAGATAGATTTACACAACATTTCTGTCTACTTAAATGAACATGAACTAATTATCTGAATAGCTTTATATAATGTTATATCTCATGGGGTGAGTTCTCTGTAAGTTAACCGCTTTTTATTTGTGCTTTAGCTCGGTCGTGAGGAACCAGCCATGTCAATGGACACCAGTGGAAAAATCATTTGGGCCAAGCACTCTGAGATTCAGCAGGCTAACCTCAAAGCCATGGGAGATGCTGAGATCAAGGATGGTGAGAGGCTGCCACTGGCAGTGAAAGACATGGGCAGCTGTGAGATCTACCCTCAAACCATCCAGCACAATCCTAATGGAAGGTAAGACCACCACATCTATTAGTGGTTGAACGAATCGTAGTTGATCCGTGATCCGTATGGACCAAGCCCCACGGTTCGGCACGCATGTGTTCTGCAGCTTAATTGTGAAATTTAACCATTTGAACAGACGCATATACACATAAAATTATGACAGAATACTGATCTCAACAATCATTCTGGTAAAAGCAGTCGGTTATGTCTTAAGCGAATGAGAACAGCTGAGAAAGAAATCGGATGTGTATCATTATATTGGATCCGTGCATCAGGTCTTAAAGGGGCAGCAACCTAATAATACCTGGTGCTGTCATTATGCTCATCAAACAACAAAACACGTTTTTGACAAAAAATAATCTTTTTTTAATTTATACAGTGAACACTATGCAGTGTTATTTTACATTTAATTATTACATTTTTGTACCTGAATACTACCGACCTTATTTTATTTGTAACATTCTGTTGTATTTAGCTATGCTTGTAATTTGTGTATTTGTTCTTATTTTTACTGGCTGTTCACTTGTTTCTTTAATAATGTTTGAACTTTCTTAGGCTAGAATTTTTTTGCTGTGGTATTGAAGAAGTACTTATGGAAAGCAAAGTTACATTGAAATAATTTTTTGGGATTTTCTTGCTGATCTGAAAAACGATCTGATCCATGGCTCAAAAACTAATATGATCCGATTTGTGATCCGTTGAACCACCAACTTTTATCCTTTAATGCCGCTCATTTACATGTCGCCTGATCCTTGTTGCAATTTAGTAATGGAAACATAATTTTACATTGTGTTTAGGTTTGTGGTGGTGTGCGGAGATGGAGAGTACATCATCTACACCGCCATGGCTCTGAGAAATAAGAGCTTTGGATCTGCACAGGAGTTTGTCTGGGCCCATGATTCATCTGAGTAAGTACTCTACAAGCATGTAGGAGATGACTGTCAAAAACACTTAATACTTACTGATGTTACTTGTTTTAATTTAAGGTACGCGATTCGGGAAAGCAGCAGTGTGGTGAAGATCTTCAAAAATTTTAAGGAGAAAAAATATTTTAAGCCAGACTTTGGAGCAGAAGGTAAACTGTTTTACGCTTGTATCATGGGCAGTATTCACAATTTTTATGCAAATGTAATAACTACAAAAAATGTACTTGCACATAGCATATTGCATATCCGTTACATTTCATGCCGAATGTAGTAAAACTGCTTATAGTTTTTTGTAAATGTGTTTGCAGGCATCTATGGTGGTTTCCTGCTGGGTGTCCGATCAGTGAATGGCTTGGCTTTCTATGACTGGGATAACACAGAGCTGATTCGCCGCATTGAGATCCAGCCCAAACACGTGAGTCATCTCCTCCAGACAGTCCTCCATTATTTTGTCTGCATGATTGGGTCATTTTTTAGTCTGTCTGGACCAATTGCATCTTGCATCTATTTTCAGATTTTCTGGTCAGACTCCGGTGAGCTGGTGTGCATTGCCACAGAGGAGTCTTTCTTCATCCTGCGCTATCTGTCAGAGAAGGTGGCTGCATCACAGGAGTCAAATGAGGGGATTACTGAAGACGGTATTGAAGATGCTTTTGAGGTAGGGTGTGGATCAGAGTTAAAAACAGTCATGTTTAACCAGATTAAAAGAGTTGCTTCAGAGAAAGAGCAAGTTGTTACATTTTAATACAATTATAATTTTAAAAAAATTGAATTCACTTTGCATCTTGCCTTTTCTATTTGTTTGTTCTGAATTGTCCCTGTAATTGACAAAAATCACAGTAAATAAAAAATGGAATAAATAAATCATTCGACAATAAATCATTCACAGTACAACCAGAATTTATATTAAGATCAATTCAAAGTCAATTTTGATTTAATATTGACTTAAAAGATTTGAAACCCATGGTCTGAGCTCCTGATCGTGTGTGATTGTGTGTGTAGGTCCTGGGAGAGATTCAGGAAGTGGTAAAGACTGGTCTGTGGGTGGGAGACTGTTTCATTTACACCAGCTCTGTCAACAGACTCAACTACTTTGTTGGAGGAGAGATTGTCACAATTGCTCACCTGGACAGGTACAGTTAAAGTTTATGTTTTTGGATGTATTAGTCCCACACACTACCGTTACAAAGTTTCAAGATTTTTAATTTTTTTTTATGTTTTTGAGTCTCTTTTGCGCAAAATACAGTAAAAACTGTAATATCATAAAATATTATTTAAAATAACTTTTTTATTATTTGAATATATTTTAAAATGTAATTTATTCCTCTGATGGTAAAGCTGAATTTACAGAAGCTGTTAGTTTTCAGTGTCACATGATTCTTTAGAAATTATTCTAATATGCTGATTTGCTGCTTAAGCAACATCTCTTATTGTTGTCGATGTTGAAAACAGCTGTGCTGTTTAATATGTTTGTGATTTTTTTGATGAATAGAAAATTCAAAGAGTATTTATTAGAAATATAAATATTTTCTAACATTGTACATTTTTTACTGTCACTTTATCAATTTAATGTACCCTTGCTGAATAATTATTTTCTTTTTACTGAACCCAAACTGTTGAACAATAGTGTAAATATACACGGAAAACATTTATGATTTATTTAGCTTAACAGTGACGACTTTTCCTTAGAACCATGTACCTTCTGGGATACATTCCAAAAGACGACCGTCTTTACCTGGGTGATAAGGAGCTGAACATAGTGAGTTACTCTCTTCTGGTGTCTGTCCTGGAGTACCAGACTGCCGTCATGCGCAGAGACTTTGGCATGGCAGACAAAGTGCTGCCCACCATCCCGAAAGAACAGAGAACCAGAGTTGCCCACTTCCTGGAAAAGCAGGTAAGACGTTATGGCCCGGTTTCACAAACGGGGCTTAGCTTAAGCCAGGACTAGCCCTTAGTTAAATTAAGATATTTAAGCAACTTTTATAAAAATGCCTTAGAAGAAAACATTACAGGTGTGCATCTTGACACAGAACAATGACACTGACATATTTTAAGATATGTCAGAGCAAGATATTTTCAGTTGAAACAGCTCAAACATGCATTTTAGTCTGGGACTAGCTTAAGCCTTGTCTGTGAAACCGGGGGTAAATGTTTGCCTGTAAGCTATGATATGCATAATATAAGGTATAAAATTATAATGCTCTTGCTCTTCTAAAATAACAGCAGCTAAGACTAACCCATATGTTTTGGAAATATTTTTCTTGATCGAATGTTTTAAAAAATATGCATTGGGATGAAGTACAAATTATAACTTAAAAGTACTTTTGAAGATCAATACAATTGTGTGTCTAGAAGACCTTGTATAGATTGATTGGCTGCCAAATGTGCATTAAGTCAAAATGATATTCTGTATATATTCTGTGATATCTGAAGGATCTTTGTTTGTGTGCCTGCAGGGTTTCAAGCAGCAGGCTCTGGCCGTGTCCACTGATCCAGAGCACCGGTTCGAGCTGGCGCTACAGTTAGGAGAGCTGAAAATTGCGTATCAGCTAGCAGTAGAAGCTGAGGTTTGTTATTGTACACCAGTGAAAAAGCCCCCTAGTGCTGGCCAAGCTCAATTGCTTAATGCTTTATTTATTTTAACATTTATTGAAGTAAGAAAAAGACCGTTTTTTTTGTAAAAGTAATGTACAATATTCTCCATGAAAGCTAATATAATGAAGGTGTCTAATGTTACTGCTTTTCTTCTGTAGTCGGAGCAGAAGTGGAAGCAGTTGGCAGAGTTGGCCATCAGTAAGTGCCAGTTTGGTTTGGCTCAGGAGTGCCTCCATCATGCCCAGGACTATGGAGGACTGCTGCTGCTGGCCACTGCATCTGGCAACGCCGCTATGGTTGCCAAGCTTGCAGAGGGGGCAGAGCGTGATGGCAAAAACAATGTTGCCTTCATGACCTACTTCCTGCAGGGAAAGTAAGCATCACAGGAGAAAAAACCTTCGTCAGCTGAAATAAAAATAGAAAAATGTTGACTATGGATGTTTTACTCTTGTGGATTCTCATTTTATAGTCTACTAGTAATTCCTACACTGCTGGAGGAAGTCATGGTTCAGTCACAGATTGTTATTTTTAAATATAGTTGTGTTTTAGTTGATTTTTATTGTTTGTTTATCTTGCCAGACTGGACAACTGTTTGGAGCTTCTGATCAAGACAAATCGTCTACCAGAAGCAGCCTTTCTTGCCCGCACATATCTGCCCAGCCAAGTATCCAGGTCTGTGTTCATTGCCATAGCAGTAAAGGTTTTTTTTTGTTTTTTTTTCTCACAAATTGCAGTAAAGTGACAGATTATTTTAGAAGGGCATATAACGTGCTACTAGAAGAAATAGTATGAATAGAAAATAGTATGCACAATATGCTAATTTTCTGTTCAGTTTACAATCAGAGTACACGGTGTAAGATTCTGTGTCCCACAACACAACAGTATGCACTTGACTTGATCTTCAGTTTCCAGTGTGAAAAACATAAAATTAGTCTCTTTTTGACTCTTATTTGAGTACAAACTCATAAAAATTAATACAATTGTGCACTAAATTAAAATAAAATTAATTTGTCATTGATATTTTTTTCTCAGAGAATGAAATGTTACCGTTACAAATCTGTGTTTGTTCACAGGGTGGTGAAGCTTTGGAGAGAGAGTTTGTCTAAAGTAAATCAGAAAGCGGCAGAGTCTCTGGCAGACCCCACAGAGTATGAGAACTTGTTCCCAGGCCTGAGAGAGGCCTTTGTGGCAGAGCAGTACCTGAGAGAGACCTGCCTTGGCCAAACAAGACCTGCCTCTGACTACCCACTGGTCACGGTAAGAAAACGTCTATTTTCTCTCTCTCTTTTTTCATCTTCACTCAGTGGTATTTTACTATTATTTATATACTTTTCTTATTAATATTTAGTTATCTGTTTTATTTTAGTTTATCAAAAGTAGCAAATATAGCCAGATTCCACCCAAAAGGCGCACTATATTGTAAAAACATTACGGTTACAGTGCTTACTTACTGCTCAGTTTCACCAGTTTGTATATATTTTTTGCTGGTTTGTAATTAGAAAAAAAAGTTTGTTCATATTTTAATGTTTTATTTGTGTATAATGCACCTTTATAATTAAAGTGACTGTGTAGCCAATATTTTTTTTCTTCTCATTTTCTTTCTGTAGCCCAATGAAGAAAGAAATGTGTTGGAAGAGGCCAGTGGTTATGAACCCAAAGGAATTATCCCCACTCCCACGCAGGTTTGTGTTTGTTTATCAAACACTCATTTTGTTGATGGTATTACACTATAGCCCAGAATGCCAGAACAACAGTGTGGTGTAAAGAGCTGATCTAATATGTCTTTGTGCATGAACTAATCTATTGGCCTGTGTATGTTCAGCA
>NW_015554075.1:904125-919923 GCF_001515605.1 Sinocyclocheilus anshuiensis
AGGACGCAGAGGAGGCCCCAGAGGATGTGGGTGTTTTGGCCTCGGTGACGGCAGCCGTCTCGGCTGCAGCAGTGCCTACTATGAGTCATGCAGAATCCCAGCCTGCTCAGAAGGTTGAGGAGGAGACACAGAAAGAGCCTCCCAAGACAACAGTAGAAGAACAGAAGGTATTTGGTCAAAATATGTTCTTTAAAAAAACATATTAACATCAGACTTGATGTAACCTCACACTCTGATTTATGTTAAGGTTATCGATGATCTGGAGGATGATTTGGATAACATGGAGCTTGATGACATTGACACCACAGACATCAATCTGGATGACGACTTCTTAGACGACTAAACCCTCAGCACTGAAAGCATTGAGTTTAAGCGACCAAACCTTTTTTTATTTGTTCCTGTTAGACCTGCAGAGCTGAAGTCTAGGGTCAACTGGGCTGAATATAAATACGTCTTTTAGGGTGTACCACCAATGGAAAGACAAGGAGAAATGTGCTTTATTGTTGGTGAATTTTTTTTTTGGACTTCATTCTGGACCTTCAATTTACATTTTACCCATACATCTAGGTATACGTTGATTCTTGTGTGTTCAACCATGATAAATTATGGTGCCATTATTCATAATAAAGATAACTACTCTACTACAATGATTTGTCCTGTCATGAGATTGTTTGTTTTTATATCCTGTTAAATGTAGATCAAAAAACCTCAAGAGGATGCACATTAAAAAAGGGAGATTCATTGGGTATTATTTTATTTTGAAATGAATAAGTATAGGCATCTGAATGAAATATGTGAATTGTGCTTTGCAAAATGAAATATTGATACATTTTTCAGACTTAAAAAAGGGGAGATGTTCTTTATTCACGGACACTCATAACCTGGTATCACAGAACCAGGATTTTAACAAAACAACGTTTACTCGGGTAAAATAACCAAATACAATTAACTTTTTAACTTTTTAAGCTTAACAAATCAATAATATGAAAATAATAGCTATTAGAACATCATGAAACAACTACAAATTTCAGTGAATATTTTTAACAAAGTATTCTCCCTGAAAAGAAAACTCCTGTTAATGCTATCCTATAGATGACTATATGGGTTAACTAGTAATTTTGCATGTCAAATTTAGTTAAAATTAAATTTCTGCATAATAAGTAACCTTTTGTCTTTAATCTGGAACAATGAGATTTTCCCCTCAGCTAACATGATTTAACAATACTGTGAAATTACTTAAATTATGTTTGAAAACCTTACTGCAATATACAGTACAAAGACCGCCCATACAGCACCAGTGTACCTCTATTACCTTTGATGTTACAGAGCAAAAGACCCATTAATGGTTTCCCTCAGTTCTTATCTATGTTAAAGAGGTCATATGATGCTGCTAAAAAGAACATTATTTTGTGTATTTGGTGTAGCTTTCACAACGAAGCACACAGCGTCTTCAGGACATGCTGCAGCGTCAACAATACTACAGTGAGAATAAAAGTTAGCCTTCTTTCTTTGCGTGAACATGTGGGAGGTGTTATGCAGATCTTCCCAGATCGTGACGTAGGTATGTGGGGGCGTGTTAGAACGAGCCGTTTTAGGTAGGTGTGGTTAACTCTTAACTTTTATAAAGAATATCTCTTTGGTTTTGAGACTTTAGTGTTTGCAACTTTACAGATCTTCTTTATGCACCAAGAGCTTGTAACACTCCAAAGAGAAAGGAAAAATTGAAATCGCATCACATGACCCCTTTAATAAAATCAGTACATGCAGCTGCTATTCTGGCACAATTGGATGGAGTTTCAAAGCATTTCAAGTTTTACTGCAGATGAAAGAATCTGCAAGTGCTGTTATGATCTGTAGTAATGTTCTTTCTGCAGTAAAGGAAGCATTTATGTCAGCCAGTGGCCCAAAACTAAAAACAGTGTCATTATTTACTTGCGGTCTTGTGTCGCTCCAAACCCATTTGACCCTTTTCTTCCAGAAGATGTTTACTAAAATGTTTGTGCTGCTAGTTTGTTCTTTAAAATTGGTACAGAATTACAGAGATCTTTCATTAAATAGCATCCTGACCATTAGATGGTGCTAGTGCTCCTAATTGATTATTGTTTGTCAGTTAACTCATTGTGTAAATAAGAGAGGAAAGAACACAGCAGTCACATTTTACAAAACAACTACTTGATAAAACATGATTGATCATCTGTTAACATCTGTGACAATATGGCTGCCACCTTTCCCCTTCCTGTCACAGATTCTGTCTGCTATCTCTGCACTTCCTATTTAAAAAACTCTGTTGTTCTAAGATGTTGCCACAGCTTGTGCAAAAACTGTCTACAAAGCTACTGGGAGCTCAACAAGTCCTTGGAGTGTCCTGTTTGTTTGAGGGAGACACACTGTTCTGTTCATCTACATCATTTAAGTATTTCTCGCTTCACCTCAGAGGGTAAATCTTCTCAAGACAGCAACTTCAAACCATTCCATGTGGGGAATGCAGAAAGTGAAATGGTAAGTGAGTTTATTAAGTATGCAAAGTCAAATTAAGGTGCTTTCTAGATGAAGTCAGGAGGTGGGAATACTTGAGCTGAAATTTCCTACTTCCAACCTCAAAGCCTTCTGTCTTTTTGTGTTCCTTACCTCTGACGCCGAGTTTATGTAATGCATATTGAAGGATCTAAGGATCCTCAAATGCAAACTGTGTTTTGCTTCAAGAGAGCAACCATACATTTGTGTTGTTTTACTTTCTTTTATATTCATTTACTCTTCATTCATTCATTCACTTAAGCATAAGCATTTATCATTTAATTACTTTATTCCATTTAATCATATCCAGGGGTGTCAAACTCAATTCCCGGAGGGCCACAGCCCTGCGGAGTTTAGCTCCAGCCCTAATTAAATGCACCTGATCCAGCTAATCACGTCCTTCAGGCTTATTTGAAAACTACATGGTTTGTGTGTTGGAGCAGGGTTGGAACTAAACTCTGCAGGGTTGCGGCCCTCCAGGAACTGAGTTTGACACTCCTGATATAATCATTTATAATAATCATTATAGCCCTTTATATACTTGTTCCATTGATTCATTAATTGATTTGTTATTTTTATATTGCTGTTTAGTCTTACGATGTGTGACATCAAGGGTTATTTGTCTTAACGAGTAATAGATAAGAGGGAATGTTAATGGAAACTCAAGATGGGATGCTATTTGGATAAAAGTGTTTGCCAAATGCATACATGTAAATGTCTATGCCAGCGGTGGCGAACTCCGATCCTGGAGAGCCGCAGCCCTGCAGAGTTCAGCTCCAACCCTAATTAAAACTCACCTGCGTGTAGCTTTCTAGTAACCCTTCAGATCTTGATTAGCTTGTTCAGGTGTGTTTGATTAGGGTTGAAGCAAAACTCTGCAGGGCTGCGGCTCTCCAGGACTGACGTTCGCCACCCCTGGTCTATGCTAACACCAACAGCAGTCAGTAGAGAAGGACTTATCAGTGGTAATGAGCACTATTGCCAGCATTAAGACAGAAGAGGACATCAGTGCCATGGTCCAGATGTTGATGGAGGTCAAATATGAACCAACTGAAAAAAACATAACAGCAAACATAGAAGAAAACCTTATATATGAACATAAAATGGAGGACATTGCCTCTGTGAAGGTAAGATGTCAAAAGTGTCAGCACATGTCTTGCAAGTAGAGAACACATCTCAAAACATGTTTTTGTTTGTTTTGTTTTTTTCCAAGAGGGAGCAGACCAATGAAACCAGGTGAGTGTCCTATCTGCTCATGAAAATGCAAAGATCAATGATGTCTTGTTGGTACATAAATGCTTTGAAATAAGAAATGTGAAATCAACAGTCAACCTCTAAATCTCTTATGCTTGCTTAGTTACTGAGTCAACTTCCTTTGCTTCTCCTAAAAGCCATTGATTTAAACATGATTTACTGCTTCTAGGGATGAGGAAGTTGATACAGATGTGATGCTACATGACCCAGTTTCTGCACCCAGTTCCATCTTAAAGGAACCCAATGAATCTAGAGAGAATTCTCAACCGCCACCCACGACAACTTGTAAATCATTAAGGTCCAACCTTTGTCCAAAATGCGGCAAGAGTTTCAAAATAAAGTCCGACCTCAGAGCCCATGAGAAGGTGCACTCCTTGAAGAAGCCACACCAGTGCTCCACCTGCGGAAAGAGTTATGCCGGCAAACAAGAGCTCTCCATGCACAAACGGCTACACACTGGCGAGAAGCTGTTGGACTGTTCTTATTGCACGAAAAAGTTCGTCAGGGAAAGCGGACTGAAGTCCCACTTGAGGAGCCACACCGGAGAGAAGCCATTCACTTGCTCACAATGTGGGAAAAGCTTTTCTCGACGAAGTACCCTAAATACTCACTTGCGGTTGCACGTAGGCACCCTGCCCCACCAGTGCGATCATTGCGGGAAGTTTTTCAACACAGCGGCGGCTATGAGAGTCCACAGGGCAACCCATACCGGAGAAAGGCCCTTTCCATGCCCGCAATGTGACAAGAAGTTCATCAATAAATTTGATTTGGATGTTCACCTGGATAGTCACGCAGGGAAGAAGCCGTTCAGCTGTTCTGTGTGTGGGAAGAGTTTCTTGAGGAAGCAAGAACTCAAAACTCACCGAACCATTCACCAAGACAACCGTCCTTTTCATTGCACAGACTGCGAGAGCAGCTTCAAAAGGTTGAGCCACCTCACATCGCACATGAAGATCCATTCCTCTGAAACTCCTTACAAATGCACATACTGCAGCAGATCCTTCAAGCATCCAAACAGCCTCAAAATGCATGAGCGTCTTCACACCGGAGAGAAACCCTACACTTGTGAACACTGCGGGAAAAGGTTCCCCTCTTCAGGAGATCGAACTAGACACCTGGCCGTACACTCTGAGGTGAAATCCTACAAGTGCCTGAAATGTGACAGGAGCTTTCGCTTTAAGAACAGTATGAGGTCCCACCAGGTCACACACACTGGAGAAAGACCTTTCCATTGCAAGAAGTGTGGCAGGAGCTTCGCTAGGCTGGCAAATCTCAAAGCGCACAAGGTGGTGCACACCGACGAAAGAAGTTACAGCTGTTCTCAATGCGGTGTGGCCTTCAAGTCCTCCTCTACTCTCAAGAGCCACCTCATAATCCATTCCAGCAAGACTCTGTTTGACTGCACCACCTGTGGCAAAACCTTCACTCGTCAAGACACCTTCAAACGGCATCAAGACATTCACGCAGGGATCAAAGTCCACAAGTGCTCAGAGTGTGGAAAATGCCTGAGCTCAGCAAGTTGCCTGAAGCTGCACATGCAGGGTCATTCCGGGAAGAAGAAAATGTACAAATGTGATGAATGCGAAAAGAACTTCAGTTCCACGTCCTACCTCCTGAAGCACCGGAAGATTGCACACACAGACGAGAAGCCGTATATGTGCTTCGAGTGTGGGGAGAGCTTTAATACGGACGGGAAACTGGTTACTCACCAACTACAGCATTCAGGACAGATGGATCACGTTTGCTCCCATTGTGGGAAGAAGTTTGCACGGAAAGAGACACTAAGACGTCATGAGAAGGTGCACTCTGAGAAGAAGCCTCACCAGTGCTCAGAGTGTGGGAAAGGATTCACAAGGATCGACCATCTAAAACAGCATCAGAGAACCCATGACAAGAGAAATTAAATGGAAGTAATGTTTTCATTTTGAGTTATTTCATTAGGCATTATATTTTAGTGAAAGGAGACGCTACTAAATTGATGTAGCCAATTAATATGCACAGCATTGCTTTAATTAACATTTTCTTTTGCTACTGAATTCTTACTTTTGTCCAGGCAATTGAGTAATGAGATTGAGGATTGAAGGAGAGGAATGTTGGCCCCCTCTTGAGTTCATTTGATTGGCACTTTATACTATTTATCGCTCCACCAGATGGCAGTCTATGCTTTGAGACAGAATTCAATGAATTGTGATACTAAAAAGGTGCCTGAAAACAATGTTGCAGAACCTCTAAAATCATGAAAAATAAAAGCATTTCAATGTGAAGTAAAATATAAGAGAAAAATATTGTGCTTTTGTTTCAGTGTCTCAAGAATATTATGGATGGTTCTGTCATTAAAGACATTTATACACGGACGTGATGTTTCTTATATAAAACCTTCAATATCTCGGAAATGACAGTCCACTTTTAAGACAACCCCTTGTGTGTTTGGGTTGCCACGTTCCCATTCAAAATGAGTCTGCTAAATACATAATGGCAGTTAAATATGTAAAAACAGTCCACATGTCTCAAAATGAAATTGGATTCTGATGCAAATGGCATGTATCAGCCATGCAGCGGTGAGGACCAGCTCTGGGATTTAAATATACTAACGCTTTATCTTAAGCTGCTGTCTTTGCATTAACCCACTCTTGTACCTAAAGAGTAAAATAATGTCATGAATCATAAAGAGAAATCATCTGGACTTACATTAGACTTTGGGTCAATGTTCCAAATTGGATATTTGACTGGATATTTCGGTCCTTATTTTTTAAAAAGAGCAAATTGCTGCATAACACCAACGTCAGAATGGCTTCAGAAAAGCCTCTTTTGTGAGTTCATCACCCAGGCATTCAATCTTTCCATTTTGTGTCCATTGTGTTTGCATGTGCATTCCCATTTGTCCATGTGGATGTTTGCAGACTCAGATTCCACTCCAGCAATTTCATCCCCAGTCGAACAAATAAACATAGTAAGAAATTCTAAGTCTGGTCAGGGGAGAGTCACACTCTGTCTCCCTGACAACAGTCGCTAAGCAACTAACATTTGTCATCCCTTTTCTTCCTTACCTCGTGTCCCGTTTCCAACCATCTGCCTTTAGAGTGAAGCCATCAAACCCTTTCAAATACAAATATAGTTCCAGACCTCGAGGAGCGTCACTGCAAGCTTCGGCTGCTGGTTTGCTTGCAAGAATCTAGACCTCATCACAATTGCAGGGACAAACCTCAAACACATACCAGGGTATCATTACAAATTGTCTTTATTCTCTCATTTTCAAAGACAGAGTGGATGACATTCATCAATAGTGAGAAACAAGTCAATGGTGCTGCCATGTTTGACCTCGGAACGTTTCCAGAACGTTGTGTTTTCGTTGTTGTTGCAAAAGCCTGTGTGGCCAGCCCCCACAGAAATGCTTGGTCCTATGGCATATTCAGTGGATTTCATGAGATCATGTGTTGATGGGTCTAAAATGTGAGTAGGTGAAAATACAGAACAAAACTTGACCGTCTCTGTGGGCTCTGTGTCTCCTCTTATGGCTCAAAATATGCTCACACGGTATCATCCTTAAACACTCATACAGCTTCAGCCATATCACCTAATGGATGTAATTTGTGGTAACCCTCACAATAAGGTTACAGCAATTTTACATAACATTATTGTTAAACAAACAAACAAACATAGTTCTAAACCTAAGCATTGACTACCTCTAAAATCAGAGGGAAATGATGGGTTGACAAGAATGATGTTCAAACCCTGTCAAACTATTTGTATTAGTGTTGCTCAATGCACTGAACTCTATGGCGTGAAGCATCAGTGGTGCTCAGAGTTCACACAATTTCAACTTTGACTTTGTTAGCTGACCTTTCAAAGCTTTGACAATGATAACCAGACTTGTAGGTACAAGAATCTCAGTGATTTTTGCATCCCTAGAAGCCTTTTAAAGTACAAAGCAAGTGAATAAAAAGTCAGACTTTAAGTATGTGCATTTTAAATGGCTAATATATTTTTTTTCCATTTATTTTTACTAGTTTTTTTTTTCATTGGCACCCCAAGAACTCACTTACAGATCTACTGTGAATTCTCCAAGAGTAACCCAAGACAGTAGTATTTTGCGAGACCACGTTTTCAAAGCAATTGGCAGGACTTTCTGTTCTAAGATCAAATGTTTTCTATCCACTTGCTACCATGTAACACTGTACACTGTCCGTGATGCTTTCTGCCCCACTTCTTATGTCAAAGCGGCTTATAACGCTTGCTTTGAAGCCCTGATGCATGTCGTATGAAAGGGTCTAAACTAATATTTTGGTTGAAATGGCCAAAATTCCTATCAACCAATCACCCACGTCCTATTTGGTGAAATCACAGTAAGCCTCATGATAAAGACAACATGAGAAAAAGACATTACATGCTTTAAGACTATATGACAAAGTGGGCCATTCTCAATATGGTCCTTTTTGGTCATTTAGGAAAGTGAGGTGAGAGGAAATTTAAAGTACAGTTTTAACCTGAACCCAGGGTTTGATGGCGTTGGTTGAAAGTGCCTTTTCAATCTCTGAGACTTGCATTCAGCTGCGTGCAGCTAAATTCCAAATACTATATATTACAATCAACCCGTATAAAGGAAAATGAGAGTCAGTCGGTTTATTCACTTGTCATACAGAATTGAGTGTGAAGATGGCTTGCTTTCATTATAGACTGAGGTGTCAAATTAGTTAAATGGTATTCTCTTATTCTCTAGAGTTTGCCCTGTCTGACTCAAGGGAGTTTATCAAAGCACTCTCTACAGACCTATCTGCTTTCCCTGCCAACACCGATTGCCTAATATTGCCTGCTTTCTTATTTTATGCTCATTGAATAACAGGTCTGTGTATTACTCCCACCACATTGGTGGAGTTTAATTATGAGTGCACATAATTAAGAGTTTAAATCGATGTTAATATCAGAACAACAACAACATTTTGCTGTTATATTGCAAAATGTCCCATTACATCTTAAAACAATCAATTAGTATGTGATTTTGCTCTCAGCGGGCCTCCCCATGGTTAAGACTTCATTATAGGTGAATATCTGAGTATGTACTTTAGGCCTGATTGACTGAAGTCATTACTGTGCGTCAAAGATTACATTTCACTAATAATTGTTTGAGGGAGAAACTCATCAGTACCTAATCACAAACATTGCTTATGTTTGAGTATTTTCTTCCTGTTCTCCAAATTTATGACAAGCCAATTAATTCCAACCACAAACCAGGAGTATGCGTTTTCTAAAGGATGTTAAATCAGCTGTACGCCACTTTTCACTTCAAATCATTCATCACGCTACAGCAACCACATATGAAAACTATTTTAGCAAGTGCTAATTCCGCTTGTAAACAAGGCCCTTGAAGATACAATTCGCAATTACCGCAACTGGCCGGCTGTTTATACTAGAACAATTTTTTTAAAAACTTGTGAATATCATTACCATTCCTCACAGTTCTGCACTGATTTAACCCCATATGTTGCACAATGCTTTGCAATTAGCCTCAAAGCTAATTTCTTGGGTGCCATATACTCTGCAATAACAGAGTGCATTAGGAAACATCCCCACTCGGGGGTCAAAACATCCATCGTTTGCATGAGGTTAGCCAATAAACCTGATGTGTATCACTGAACATTGTACATCAAGAAATTTGTATCTAAAAGAGGAACTGTCATAAGTTTGGTTCACATTGTGATTAACACCATGTCCTAGCCAGATGTGATGGCATAAAGCAATATTTTATCAGTTGCTTGGTTTTAATTTCTATGCTGTAAAGCCAAATAGCCCAGCCCACAATGAGATCTCATTGGTTCCATAAAAATGTGTATAAAACATCAAATATCTTCTCACTGGCTTTGATACTGTGATTAAAATTAAAGCAGAGTTACAACGCACCAACGAGTGCTTTTGAGGAGGAACTAATCACTGGATCTGCAAAGGTTTTCCAGGTTAGTGGCATCAAATGAATGAAAGATCCTCAAGAGCTTTGTTCTTGATCACAGCCCTCAAATGAAATTTTGATCATAAAGTTTTAACACATCTTCTGCTATTTTTTTCTGTTATTTGCCATTTTTACATAGCAGTCTATTATTACAGTATAATCTGATAAAATAAACTGTATTAGGTCACTTTACATTGATTGATAGTTAGATTTTCTTTTCTTCTGGACTTACCGGGCTACATGAGACTAAGTCTGGTTAGGACACAGTGTTTTCTCAAAGCCATAACCACCATTGGCCTTATTCAGATTAGCAGTTGACCACTAGGGCTGCACGGTATATTGAAATAATTGTAATCAGTATTATCAAATTGCCAGGACTTCGATTTAATTAAATAAATATATGCGCTGCATGTTTCATAGTGAAGCACAACACTGTGTCATCCACCAAAATAAAAGCTTGATAGTTTAATATTTATGGTTTAAAATATTAAAGGGGTCATATTATTCGATTTCACGTTTTCCTTTCTCCTTCCTTTCCTTTCTCTTTGGAGTGTTACAAGCCGTTTGTGATCCCTAAAGTTCCCTAAAGTTGCAAAGACTAAAGTCTCAAACCCAAAGAGATATTCTTTATAAAAGTTAAGACTGGTCCACACCCTCCTAAAACACCTCGTTCTAACATGCCCCCACATGTCTACATCACGATGTGGGAAGATTTGCTCGTTTATAATGGGTTTTAATGTTTTTGTCTCATCGTTCCGGCCGGGACACAGCATCACAGTATGGAAAGGGCCGTAACATTTCCGTCACACGCTTGAGGTATTCGGCCAATCACAACGCACTGGATAGCTGGCCAATCACAGCACACCTCGCTTTTCAGACCGATGAGCTTTGTAAAAATCAATGCGTTTCAGAAAGGCAGGGCATAGAGGAGAAACAATAATGTACATTATGTGGAAAATAATGGTTTTTGAACCTTAAACCGCATAAACATTTCATTACACCAAATACACAAAATAATGTTATTTTAAGCAACATCATGACCCCTTTAAGTATATTTATTAAGTATAGTGTATTTAAGTATAGTTTAAAATGAAGAAATTATTTAAATATTAGTATTGTAATTTTACAGTCATACTATGAAGTATATTTAAATATAGTTTAAAATGAAGAAATTTATTAAATATTAACATTGTAATTTTACAGTCATAATCTAAGATTATTTTTAATTAAATTTTAGAGTTTTTATTTTAACCTTATTATTTAATAACCACAATAAAAATTAATTGTTATTTTATAGTCAGATTATATGGGTCAACAGTGGGAATATGACCTATGAAAACTAAAGAGTACACCCAAATGTAAACACCCAAATCTTTACATTTTTCTCAAATCAGATGGTTTTCACTCAAAAAAAAGTCTTCAGGGTAAAAAGTACTTTTTTTAAAAAAAGCAAATGCACTCCTCAACAAAATCACCCTAATCAATTTAGAATTATTCTTTCTTTCTAAATATAGCTATTCAAGTCATCTAGTGATAACTCGTGTATTTTTTTTTCATACAGCGGAAAAACGAAATATCCCAATATCGTGCAGCCCTATCAACCAATATGAGTTTTTCAATAACTGCTTCAGTTTAAATCACTTTATTTGGTACCCCTAAACCTGAAAATATGCTATTTTGGTGCAGTTAGAGTGAGAAAAGCTAAAATGCTAAATCCATGCATTAACTAAAGTATCTTATTTTGTGCCGGTGGGCTTTTTTTTTTTTTTTTACGACAGGACTACTTTTACTACAGTTCTGCATCTGTGCCGTGTCAGCATGCTTCTACTACAGGATCTACTCTATCACTAACAGCCTACCACAGCCAGCATGATCCACTCATTACACTGAAATCCAGTGCTATATTTATTTTGGTCTGTCTGTTTACAGTCCTCTCGCAACCTCAAAGATCATGTTCTGTCAGGATAGTTTATACACTGCTTGGTTTCGCTGCACCACTGTCACGTTCAATGACTGAGAGACTGGTATAAACAACTAATTTCACACATACTAGTTTAGGTAATATCTCCGGAGAATTATCTCCTCTGTGAAGTGGTGCGACAACACTGTCTCTTATCTCCTCACCTGTCAATCTTACATGCAGTTCTTCAATTTCTGCTCTAGCCTCCTTTAACACCTTCTCCCCTTCTTACGTTACATTAGAGCGCTGAGGTCATGACAAGAACGTGATTTCTGCCTGAGCATCCTGCTTCCTCTGTGTCTGCTGAGGTCTCTGTCTCTGACGCCCTCCCTGTCTCGGCCGAGGTGGGAGCGCGGAACGAGCCCTGACAGAAAGCGCTTGGCCCTTCTGGTCAAGCTCTCTCGGCGGGCCGCCGTGGGGGACCCCTCCGTCCAGCCGGGCCCCAGGTTGTGGCCCCGGGCCGCTCTCACAGCCGCTTCCAACAGGTCATTAGTGTGGTGGTCCAGAGAGACGGAGAGCTCCAGATACAGGCAGCCAAACATCATTGCGCTGGAGTGTGCCTCTGAGAAAGAGAGAGAGAGTGTGAGGGAGGTAGGTTTGAGTGATACAGACGCAGATGGAGTTTGACAATCTCTTGTTATATCAACACAGATTAGCATTAGATAACTGAATCAATTGAGTGGGACTTAATGGAGCACGGAGGGGCCATAGGAAAGGAGAAATAAAGGCTAAACGCTTGCTGTTTGTGTGGGTGTGTTTGTTCGGAGGTGTGTGGACAGGATTGAATTAGATCACTTTAGATGTCGACTAGACGGCACCATTGTGGATGAGTGACATAACCTGAGAGAAGAAACAAACAGACGAGGAGGAGGAGACTGAGAAAACTGAAAAACATTTATCATCCCAATCCAGATATGACATGTAGTTTTATAGGGGTTGTATCATGAAAAATTATATTTAGTTTAGTTTAATGTTTTAGCAGTCAGTTCAAAAGACCTATTATTGAAACCAGTGTTATTTTAATATTATTTATATACTATATTAATTTTTTTTTTTTATATTTTCAGTTTTTATTTAAATTTTAGTTGAAGTTTTAGTAATTTAATTTTATGTGCTTTCTTCATTTTTATTTTAAAATATTTTTATAGCCTAAATTTATTTTTTGTTTTAGTTATATTAGCACTTCAACTTAAATGAAAATGGGGGGGGGTCTAATATAGTAAGACATTTAATTTAAATTAATTAATAGCTTAAGTTTTATTAAACAATACCAACACTGAAACAAGGCAGGTTGTTCAGAAATCTGACAGCACAACAATGAAAACATTCACACATGACCACCCACATTTACACGTCAACTACGCCTATTCAGTGTTCAGCAACTTGGCCTGGCCTGACAAAGTAAAGTAAAGATGAAGAAGTCTAGATAAAACAACAAAAACAACAGAATAAGATGATGCTAATATTCAGTATTATTTTGTTATTCTTCAACCAGAATAAGATACTATACAGTTGGTACAGTATGTAACTAATGACAAGCCCAACCAAACATTGTGCTGATCCTGGCATCATATCCTTCTGAAAGATCACAGCTATAGAAATAAGTGGCTGATGTTTATTTTTACCATGATCCATGCTCATTTCAATTCAACCTTAACAGTTTGTGAGACACATTTCAGCACGGATTGTTCTGTGAATCTGTCACAGGCTTTGCTAAGAGGCTGTTACTGTAAGATGGAGCAGTGGCGACTAGATTGGATCCAATAGCAAACCCACTACATAAGTAAGTGTTATCACTCGTTTGCAAAGACATTTCATAACAGAGGTCATTTAAATGGAGGTCTTAAAGGCACAATGGCAAAAAAAAGCCTGTTTAATGAGGATCCAGTATATTTGGCGATACCCACTTTTGTGTGCGTGTGTGTGTGTGTGTGTGTGTGGGGTCAGTAATATTTAAAAAATAATAATACTAATATTTTTATTCAGCAAGGATGCATTAAATTGATCAAAAGTGACTGAAAAAATGTATAATAGTACAAAAGATTTCTGATTCAAATAAATGCTGTTCTTCTGAATGGTCTATTCATCAAACAATGAACAACAAATCAGCTCTGACATACAGTGGTGTGAAAAAGTGTTGGCCCCCTTCCTGATTTCTTATTTTTTTGCATGTTTGTCACACTTTTTTACTTTCCCCCACCTCAACCCTCTCAAGAACATTTTATATATATATATATAAGTTCTTGAGAGGGTTGAGGTGGGGGAAAATAAATAGACTTTAGGGAAAAAATAAATGATAAAGCATTAGATATGACACCTATAAAATGATCGACCCTGTTATCTTAACAAAAATGAATGGGCACTTATTTGTTCTGGCACAGCAGGCAAGAGATTTATCACATGTGTGTAGCATTACGGTTCTTCAGAGTTGTAAATTCTGTTTATGGCTATAGACTCATCTTCTCCAGCATAAGGTTGGCCGTCTCCGTTTCAGTGATTTAGTCTGTACGACCTTACAGCATGTACGTATCCACCATCTGTGTGTCTGTTTAAATAAGGCTTGAATGTCAGCATAAAAAGCTGACTCGCAAATACACAATGTAAATTAAACCCATTTACATGAAGCGGAGTACATTGTGAGTGTGTGCTCATGTGTTTGTATCAGAGACAGGAAGATAGATGCAGACAGAAAAAGATTCAGAACATTTCCGTATCGATAACCACACTGGCTGCAGCACCCGGAGGAATAAATATGCTGAGCACAGATGTGTCCGCATAACTGTCCTCTGCACTTCCTACAAGGTCCTTTTCTCCTTGCCACACCCATCTTATGCACTCACAAGTGGTGCTTCCTAATGTTCATACTTAGGGTTGAAGATCTGAACAATCCCCGAAGCCTACAAGTATTAAACTTTGGAGCATAACTCATCCCACACATTTTGTGCTCCTGACATGCATGATTCATTCAAATTCTGCAGCAACGTAGATGAGAAGAGTGCTATCAAAGTCTCTTTAAAAGGCACTCTGTAGCCATCTCAGTAACATTCTCAGGCAGCTATTTCCTATGTTTTGCATGAATAGCAATAGACCATCATCTCTGAAATCTGAACACAACAGTATCTTAAATATTGTATCTGTAGCTCAAATCAATTTTTTTTTTCTTTCAGGCCAATACTACTTCAAGTAAACATGTAGTAAAATCTTGGAGTCTGTATATTTTTGAAAGTATCTTGTGATCATCAAGGCTATATGAATTTTCAGCAGCCAGTACTTTAGTCTTCAGTATCACATGATCCTTCAGAAATCATTCTATGTTAAAATAATTATATTTTAATCAATAGGCTGATTTGTTGCTCAAGAATTCTTATTATTATCACTTTATCCATACGTATATGGATATGGATTATATAAATCTATATAAATATCAAGGTTTCTTGAAGCATCTTGGAGAAGTTGCCACCGTTCTTCTGGCTTTAGTCTGACTCAGTTTGTTGTGCTTCTTCATGTCATTCCAGACAGACTGGATGATAATGAGATCAGATCTCTGTGTGGAGCACTGGCTGTTGTCAGACTCCTTGTGCAAACAAACCAAAACTCTCACTGGATTGTTTATCTATCACAATTAATGGCAAAATGAATGTTTGGAAATGTAAAGTGATATGTCCTACTGACACACTACAGCAAAAGATAGAAATAACTGACTTAAACCCATTTTTAGCTGGTAGAAAATACTAGTGTTCTAATCATTTTGGCCACTGCTGTATACAAATGTCCTCAAATGTTAGATTTGCCATTACTTTGCCCTGTTGTTGTTCATAATTATGGTGGATAAGCAGCAACGTGAAATAAACAGAAGAATGCAGCTTATACTGGATGTAATTTTCCAAAAGAACAGAGCACACCTCTGATGTCATCCTTCCTGTAGAACCGTCCTGTTATCAGCTCTAATACATGAAAGTGCCTGCACACCATTTTCTTAATGATTACAACACACTAAGCTTCCTTATCCTCCTTATCACAGGCCTGCAAACACATGGCGCAGGGGGTTCACTTCACCATGCAGGAGAAGGAGAGAATTAGAGAAAGAAAGGTGTGAGGGAGAGAATATGAGTGCATGTACCAGAACTTG
>NW_015554075.1:919976-923027 GCF_001515605.1 Sinocyclocheilus anshuiensis
ACTTTGGATGGGTAAATGCAGAGCACTAATTCCGAGTATGGGTCACCATACTTGGCCACATGTCACGTCACATTTATAAAATCTGTTAAAATACATTATAACACTGATGATTTCCAGCCATGTGAAGTTTCACTGGGTTTTACTGTAGAATTTGGGAGATTGCGACATGCTGTGTTTCTGGTGAGGAGTGTTTGAATGATGCGCGCGTGCCTTCACGTGTTCACGGAGTGGATCGGGACAATAATCTGGATAATATTTTCAGCGATTAGCAATTTAAATTCTGATCTGCACCTCACACAAACCTACTATATTCCGCCAGAGAGGACTGCAGCTGCAACGCATCGTCATTTGGATTACTTTTGGTATTGCTTTTGACATTTTTGCAATAAATAAATGATTGTAATTGCATTTATCTGTCTGTCATGTTTTTCTTACACTGTACAGAAATAGTTATGTTTAGGTTTAGAGGTAGGAGTGGGATTAGCGACTATAAAATATTTTTAAAGCTATATTGTTACTAAAATGGTTATTTTCCTGCATATTTCGATCAATTGCATTTTATATCCTTTTATATTCACTATAAAATGGGTAGGTTTAGGTTTGGGGGTAGGTTAAAAAATGTAGGGGTGGACGATATGGACAAAATTTATATCACAATAGCCTATATTTCTTAATTTCGGTCGATACGATATAATTCCGATATCGATATGAACCCTATTAAAAAAAGCCTCATAAAAACTGCCAAGTCTATGAAACCTCTTCCTATAAAACTATTTAATTTTTTAGAAAAAAAAAAACAGCACAAATAAATTAATGTTCACGTTTTATTTGTATTTAGCCTTCATACAAACAAGAAATGTGAAATCACTGTCAAATAAACATCTCAGACTCACCTTATTAATATCTTTAACTTCAAACTATAGGCTAACATACCAGACAAACGTTTTTGAACAGTAAGATTTTTAATGTTTTTTAAAAAATTATCTTCTGCTCACCAAGCCTGCATTTATTTGATCCAAAATACAGCAAAAACAGTAACATTTTGTAATATTTTTACTATTTAAAATAACTGCTTTCTACGAAAGAGGATTAGGGCCAAGCAATAATAAAAAAATAAAACCATCCCGAGATTAAAGTCGTTAAACTTCGAGAAAAAAACTCGAAATAAAATGTTGAGAATAATCTCATTAAATTACGAGAAAAAAAAAACTTGTTAAATTTCGCTACTCCCCAGTGCATTACTCTCCAACCTGCGCCACTGCAGACGCTAAATAACACTGTCCAACGAGACGAAAAGAACATGACACGAGTGTGTTTATTCTCGATTTTTTTCTCGAAATTTAACGACTTTTTTCTTGCAATTTAACAACTTTTTTCCTCGTAATTTAATGAGTTTATTCTCAACATTTTATCTCGATTTTTTTTCTCGAAATTTTACGAGTTTTTTCTTGAAACATAACGAGTTTAATGTCAACATTTTATCTCGACTTTTTTTCTCGAAATTTTACGAGTTTTTTCTTGAAACATAACGAGTTTAATGTCAACATTTTATCTCGACTTTTTTTCATGAAATTGAACGACTTTAATCTCGAGATGGTTTTATATTTTTATTATTGCTTGTCCCTAATCCTCTTTCGTAGCTTTCTATTTGGAAATATTTTCAAATGTAATTTATTCCTGTGATTTCAAAGCTCAATTTTTAGCATCATTACTCCAGTCACATGATCCTTCAGATATCATTCTAATATTCTGATTTGCTGCTCAAAAAAACATTTATTATTATGTTGAAAACAGCAGAGTAGCATTTTTTTCAGGTTTCTTTGATGAATAGAAAGTTCAGAAGAACAGCATTTATCTGAAATATAAATATTTTGTAACATTTTAAATGTCTTTATCATCACTTTTGATCAATTTAAAGCATCCTTGCTAAATAAAAGTATTAATTTCTATCACCCCCCAAAAAAACAAAAAAAATAATAATTATACTGACTCCAAGCTTTTGAATGGTATAGTGTATAATGTTACAAAAGCTTTTTATTTCAGATAAATGCTGATCTTTGTATCTTTCTATTCATCAAAGAATCCTGAAAAAAATGTACTCAACTGTTTTATATATTTATAATCAGCATATTAGAATGATTTCTGAAGGATCATGTGACAACGAAGACTGGAGTAATGATGCTGAAAATTCAGCTTTGATCACAGCAATAAATTACATTTTAAAATATATTCAAATAGAAAGCAGTTATTTTAAATAGTAAAAATATTTCAAAAGTTTACTGTTTTTGCTGTACTTTGGATCAAATAAATGCAGGCTTAGTGAGCAGAAGAGACTTCTTTAAAAAAAAAAATCTTACCGTTAAAAAACCTTTGACTGGTAGTGTAGGCTGATTATTCTTATAGATTGAAACAAATGTGCTTCAGCCAGGATAATGAGTATGAAAAGTGCTCCGAGTTGCTGCAGAAAACAAAAAAAAATTATTGAAAATGCAAACTGATTCTCTGGCAGCAAGAGGTGCTTTTGATAGTAATGGCTGTATTCAAAGCAGCTCCGCTCATGAACGCTACTTTATTAGATAAAATAAAAACGCCATCGAAACTTTTCTGAAGACAGTCAGTTCCCTTCAGAGATACATTCATATAAAACGCCCGCTCCGCGTTTTGATTTTGAAATGTGCAGTGCTCATGTTTATTCAACGAAGTCAAACGCCACAAAGAAATCAATGTATGGGAAACACTGGTAATGTATATCGAAATATCGGAAATGTGTTTAAAAATCATAGCACCGTTATTGAAATAAATTATATCGCCATACATATTGATATTGAATTATTGTCCAGCCCATTTTTAGCTAAAAATACGTAGCGATTTGTACGTTTTAAACGTTGAAATACATCTAAATTGTACGTTTTAGCGTCAATAATACAATGTGCTTGTAAATGTTAGTATTAATACCTACGTATAAACAATGAGATCAGTATATATATATATATATATATATATATATATATATCCTGTGTCTGTGAATATTAAACTGCAAAAAGACGATTT
>NW_015554075.1:923136-931549 GCF_001515605.1 Sinocyclocheilus anshuiensis
ATCCTCCTATGTGTAGGCTATATTACACACAATTTTCAAATAGCTAGACCATTTTCAAATACATTGTAGGTAAAGAAATCCGTTTGATTAAAATGCAGTGGCAGAAACTAAACTAGTTGTTTGGTTGAACTAAATTCTGCCCTGCTGAGAAAACACCAGCAAAGCTAATTTATATTCCATATCATCCCTAAATGAACAATGTACCCACTTTACAAATGGACATCTCCTAGCAGCACCTGTTTATGCTCATAAGCTGAGTGATTTTTCTTGCCAGGGATCCATGAAGCCTCTTATATAAATACAGCCAGATGGAGATAGAAGCATTTAGACAAAAACTGAGTCAGAGCACCAAGGTTAATATAGATGACTCACAAGTGTGAGAGACAGAGGTGGACCACAGGGAGCCTTGTGTGGACAAAATACCTGTTGAATTATATGATCTGTACTCTAAATTACTGTATTGAAATTGCTCATAAATTTTATTCTTATTTTCCAACGCTTTTCTGCTTATTTTCAAAGCACTTAAAGTCACCATGGAATTCCTCTGTTTTCTAAAAAGCATGTTCTTTTTGTGAATGATTCATTCATGCATGTTTTATTATTATGGTCACACTTTATTTTAAGGTCCAATTATTGCTATTAAAGGCACAATATGTAATTTTTGCCACTAGAGGGCGCGTATTCAAAACAAACAAAGAAACAAAAGGCGTAGTTTGATGACGCCGTGACTGAGTGTGGAATCATGGGAGTTGTCGTCTTCATCCCCACAGCCGATGCAATCCGATGGGACTCAGGCAGAAATCATGTTCATGGATGAGCTAATGTATTAAAGATTTATTAACGTCATAGTATGAAGCAGAGTGAGGCGGAAAGCCGTTGAAGCAAAACGAGGCCCGCTGAACGAGCGTGACACGCGGCTCGAAAGCAGCGGAGCTTTTATTATGCCACAGTCGACCGCTTCCGCTCCTTCCGGAAAGCAGCGGAAGTAAGCAGCGCTGTTTTATCATACTAGATACATTTGAACGTTCTGTTATAATGCTACTCTGTGCGGTCATCACCTGTCTAATAAAATGCATAACATATTAAAGCGTCTTTGGTGTTTCCATGTTTTCTACAAAACAAAACCGGAAATCGAGGGTGTATGACGTCATTGGCAGGCGACACAATGACACTATGGACACGGTCCGTGTCACTAGTTAAAATTGCTTATTTCTCTGGATTTAAACATTCTTCGAAACATTTGTGATAATGTAAGTACACAAGTCAGCAAAATATATAAAACTGTTCTAGTGGTTTTTGGATATTTTAATAAAAAAATCTTACATATTGTGCCTTTAACAAACCATTAACTATGACTTTTGCCTCAAACACCCAATTTGCTGCTTATTAATAGTTAGTAAGGTAGTTAAGTTTAGGTATTGGGTAGGATTAGGGATGTAGAATATGGTCATGCAGAATATGTGCATTTTAAGTACTAATAAACAGCCAATGTGTTAATAATAGGCATGCTAATAAGCAGCTAGTTAATAGTGAGAATTGGTCCCAATAGTAATGCGTTACCATTATCATTTTTTATTAAAATGTCTCAAGTCGATCCGAAACTTTATGGTTGACGTATGTCAGACTTTTCCAATCGTTTGGTCTGCTTAAACCCAGCCCCTTTCCTACAATTGACCGCAAGCCCTATATTTACTTTTCATAGATTTACTGTGGCCTTGTTGAATAGAAGCCTAATTTATTTACCAAAAAAAATCTTGACCCCAGTTTTTCGACAGCAGTGTATCATGAATTAATTTCTATGATTTTTATAACTATATATTTAAAAATATTTGGACTATTCTTATCGTTAAACCAATGCCTATAATGTTTCCAGTATATAATTGACAGCGATATAATTCTAATATCTCCATCACTAATTGCAATTTGTCCTTTTCCTTATATCTAGTGGTATAATGAATTATAATTGGTCTTTGTGTTCTATTTACAGTGGGTACGGAAAGTATTCAGACCCCCTTCAATTTTTACTATTACTATCTCTCTCCTTTCTCTGTCTTTCTGTATTTGTGTTCATAGGGTTTCATTCACTATAAAATGTTATTCTTCCATTTGACCCTGTTCTTTTAATTCCCAGTAATCTCCGCCAGCTATGCAGCAAATCGAGTTGAATTATGGGATCTGTAGCTCAAGGACGTAGATTAAAAACAGGCCTACCCTCTGTGCTGATCTCACGGGAGCGCACAAGGTCACTCTTGTTGCCCACTAGGATGATGGGTGTGTGCGGCAGCGTCTCCCTCAACAGTAAGCGGAGCTGAGCAATCCGGTGGAAGCTACGCCTGTCCGTCAACGAGAACACCAGGATGCACACCTCACACTGCAGAGTGGACAGCTCCTGTCAATCAAATCCAAACACAGACAGGCCAATTACAGCATAACTCAACCATGAAGATTCAGTGCTCCATATACATGTTATTTATAAAGCATTAGATGATTATTTGTCATTGTAGGTCAGTAAAGGCCTGTTCGCACCAACTATAATGATAATGATAAAGATAAAGTTTCTACGAGAATAGGAAAGTCCACAACACAACCACAGAAGAACAATATCACTGGAATCACTTTCAGAGTGATTTTCTCTTGTTGATAAATGATCAATGCATTGACAGCTGATCAGAATCCACTCGAGTTTAAGAAGCTCAAGCATTTAAAGCGGCAGATGACATAAATACAGCTCGCATAAACAGAACAGAATATTATCGTCATTGGTGTGGACGCTAATATCTTTAAAGGGATAGTTCACCCAGAAATGAAAATTCTGTCATTAATTACTCACCCTCATGTCGTTCCAAACCCGTAAGACCTTTGTTCATCTTCGGAACACAAATTAAGATATTTTTGATGAAATCCGAGAGCTCTCTGACCCTCCATAGACAGAAAGGGTACTACCAGTACCAGGACCAGAAAGGCGCAGCGCATGCATGTTCTACATCAACAGCATCACGCACATGTGTGGTTTACGTGCAAGAAAAGCACGCACATGCGTCACGATACTCTCCAAAATGGTGCTATAGGGTGATGTGGAGGAGAAGAATTGTTGAATAAAGTCGTTCTTTTGTTTTCTTTGCACACAAAAAGTATTCTTGTAGCTTCATAAACTTATAGAAAAGCACGCACATGCGTCACGATACTCTCCAAAATGGTGCTATAGGGTGATGTGGAGGAGAAGAATTGTTGAATAAAGTCGTTCTTTTGTTTTCTTTGCACACAAAAAGTATTCTTGTAGCTTCATAAAATTATAGTTGAACCACTGATGTCACATGGACTACTTTAACGATGTCCTTACTATGTTTCTGTGCCTTGACTGTGGTAGTACCCTTGCTGTCTATGGAGGGTCAGAAAGCTTTTGAATTTCATAAAAAATATCTTAATTTGTGTACCGAAGATGAACAGAGGTCTTAAGGGTTTGGAACAACATGAGGGTGAGTAGTTAATGACAGAATTTTCATTTTTGTGTGAACTGCCCCTTTAATTGTTATAGTTATCATTCTTGGTGTGAACGGCCTTAAGAGGAGGACAGTTTTCACTTGAGTGCAGCTCAGGAGTGTTTGTGTTCATGAAAAAGAGGATTACTGGGATTTAAGGAGGACAACCTCAAATCTTCGATGGCTTTGTTGTTGTTCCAGCTCACAGTTTTGCTACTGCAGAGCTCAGGTGTGTTCAAAACGGCAGCAGATGCCGCAATCAAGCGCCTACCCCCCGAGAACGTCACGGCACATCACCACAACCACTTTACAGCGCTAAAGTACAGCCACACCGGGGTCTGGCTTTCTCTTTGTGACAGCTATGACAGGGCGGCTGTCGCGCCATCTTTAATGAATTGAGAGAAGAAAGAAAATGCTTCCGTCCCCTATGGACCACTTCCTATTTCATCTCCTAAACAGAAAGTGGAACAGATAAATAGATGGGAAGCCTGTGTCCTACATCTCTGACTCCCCAAAGGCGAATTCCAGCCCTCTGGAGAGCTGCCTAAAAAAATTCACATTGCAGCCGAGCCAATCACACTCGGCCCCGAAGCGTGAGATTCACACAGCCACATGCGCCATCTTTAATGAATTGAGAGAAGAAAGAAAATGCTTCCGTCCCCTATGGACCACTCCTATTTCATCTCCTAAACAGAAAGTGGAACAGATAAATAGATGGGAAGCCTGTGTCCTACATCTCTGACTCCCCAAAGGCGAATTCCAGCCCTCTGGAGAGCTGCCTAAAAAAATTCACATTGCAGCCGAGCCAATCACACTCGGCCCCGAAGCGTGAGATTCACACAGCCACAGAAACACAGAGTTTCTCTGGAAGGGAAGAGTCTAGTGGGGCGGAAGCAGGAAGGGAAAGGGGGGCTCGGCCACCTGCCACAACCCCACACAGGAAAGGCACGGGGAGGAGGTTGTCTCCTTCAAGGAGCGGACACGTATCTTGATGAGCAGTGAAGACAGCACGACACGGTCGATAGTGCTCCATGTGATGGAGGGGCTCTCTGGGGCCGGACGGGCAAAGTAAATGGTCTTTCCATCAGAGAAACAAGACGAAAGCGTACAGCGGTATCTAAATAACAACATAGAGCTCTTCCGCTGCAGTACAGGCCCATCTGTCACTGTCTGCACTTTCATGGCCAGATAAACACACAAAATCATAGCTTTTAATGGCTCCGAGTATACACATGCAGGTACGCAAGTGAAAATTTTATAACCTACAGTGATAGTGCAACACACACTCACACATAGACTGCTCAGCTGAGTGATTATAGTCATGAAACACACACACATACACACTAATCCCTGCCATGCTGTCAGCAAATATGCCTGCCAGCTTTTTTGTCCTCTTGTGCAGATTTAGATTATTAAATCCAGCACTCTTAATAAATGCTGAAATGGTCTATATGTCATTATATATTTACCCTATAACAGCAGGTTAATGAAATGATGCTCACTAATCCAGCTAAATGTTCATCTACACGGCATGGTGCTTTTTGTATAAACACATTTACTGTTATGAACTCCTTGTATATGTCAGGAAGATTCATTTTGTGTTTATTATGTTGCAAAATGATTTAATTAAAATGAACAGAATATCTCACAGTGAGCAGACTGTTTAAACTGATCTTGCTTAAAGCTGTAGTATGTAACTTACAGGCAAAGTTGCATTTTAATGAGACCATTACAAGTAAACAATTTGTAGATTGAATTTCCATTAGAGTCTAAGCACTGTGGTGTTTTCAGTATTTCTGTTAGTAGTAATGGCAACATTAAGTGCCTATAAGTGATTTTGGCCAGAGAAAAATGGACTCTTAAAACAACATATTTTATATATCTTTCTCTTTTTTTCCAGTGCTAATTCAAAATAATGAACAGCAAAACATGTACATTAGATGTGTCACTGATGCTTTATTTGTATATTTTATCATTCTCATGCTTCCACAAAGAATGACGGAAAATATAGTAAGATTGCACAATTCTTATAGACCAGCAAAAGAAGTAGATGCTAGTTTTTTGCTATTTTCGTCATCAGTACATAAATTATGTAAAACAATTTGTAGATTGAATTTCCATTAGAGTCTAAACACTGTGGTGTTTTCAGTATTTCTCTGTTAGTAGTAATGGCAACATTAAGTGCCTATAAGTGATTTTGGCCAGAGAAAAATGGACTCTTAAAACAACATATTTTATATATCTTTCTCTTTTTTTCCAGTGCTAATTCAAAATAATGAACAGCAAAACATGTACATTAGATGTGTCACTGATGCTTTATTTGTATATTTTATCATTCTCATGCTTCCACAAAGAATGACGGAAAATATAGTAAGATTGCACAATTCTTATAGACCAGCAAAAGAAGTAGATGCTAGTTTTTTGCTATTTTCGTCATCAGTACATCAATTATGTAAAAACTAAATGGTACCAGATCAATATTAATCATACATCACAACATATCATAATCAATAACAATTCATCTTTCAAATGATACTCAGAAAGCATTTGCCAGACGCTTCCATCCAAAGTGACTTGCATTGAATTTGAGATATATATTTGATCAGTTGATGCATTCCCTGGAAAATGAACCTGTGATCTAGTTGTTGGTAGCAACATGCTCTACTGCTTCAGCTACAGGAACACAAGAGCTGAAGTAATGAGTTTGCCAATAGCAATTAAGACATTAAAGTGTTCATGTGTGCTCAGTTTATACATATAATGATTCTGACATGACTGGAACTCACCAATAGAGCGGTTTAGTCATGATGTCAATTTGTAACCCAACCTAGAATTCTTAAGTTCCCTTTTGAATTATTTTTTTCTTTAAAGTTGGTTTTCTAATTAGATCTGTGGTTAGCATAACTTGTCACTGGGGTTTTAAAAACACAAGATGCTAAAAAGTTGCATAAGGACTGTAATGGTTATTCAAATCATCAAGCATGTTAAGTCATATTGTAGTAGGTGTAAACTGTATTTAGCAAAATAAATTTAACAAATAACTTTGGCTTAAAGGTTTGTGTTTAAGGTATGATTGTGTGTCATTTATGTTGTACTGCAAAACATTATAAGTTTCCTAATGTAATGTTAACCACAGACCTCTTTTTACTCATACATCCAAAACAGCTAAAAACCCAAGAGAAAAATACAGAGGGAACTCATGGCTCACAAGCTGTACAGCTCTACTGAAGATGAACAGTCATTTGGAAATCTTTTTTTTTTTTCCCAATTCCCTTTTGTGCCACAGCAATGATCCACTCCAGCTTTAAACCCCTGAAATTGTTTCTCTCCATTCTGTTGCTGTGGTTAAGCCTTTGGTTGAGAATAAAATGAGTTCACAGGAGGTCACAAAGCAGATTAGAACCTGGGCAAAACATGGCATTAAAATATCCCTCAACTCATTTCTCACCATAAACTCATTCCCAAGAACTGTGTTCTTTCTATACTGGGTCATTTAACACAAACACACATTTTTCCTGCCACATTTGGCACAGGAAGGCAGATTACACGGAAATCAGAGCAGATCCTAGTCAATGAGCCAATACAGAAAATACACAACAAAACCACCTCGTTTCATCAGTGTTTTGGTCTTTTTCACCTTAAACATGTCTTTGAAACAAGATAAACTTTCTTGAGAAAATGAAGTATATGAAAAAATAATAAAATTAATATTAAATTTAATATACACTAAATATTAAAATGAAAATAAGTAAAATATAAAAAATTATGATATTCATAATGTATTATATTAAATATATACATATAAAATATTAAAATAATTAATATAAAATATATTCAAATATATTAATATTCATATTATAACTAAATATATACATAAAATAAATATGATAAATTAAATATTAAATATAATTAAATATTACTTTAAATGACATTAATTATTGCATATTCAAATCATCAAGCATGTTAAGTCATATTGTAGTAGGTGTAAACTGTATTTAGCAAAATAAATTTAACAAATAACTTTGGCTTAAAGGTTTGTGTTTAAGGTATGATTGTGTGTCATTTATGTTGTACTGCAAAACATTATAAGTTTCCTAATGTAATGTTAACCACAGACCTCTTTTTACTCATACATCCAAAACAGCTAAAAACCCAAGAGAAAAATACAGAGGGAACTCATGGCTCACAAGCTGTACAGCTCTACTGAAGATGAACAGTCATTTGGAAATCTTTTTTTTTTTTTTTCCCAATTCCCTTTTGTGCCACTAGTGGCACAGCAATGATCCACTCCAGCTTTAAACCCCTGAAATTGTTTCTCTCCATTCTGTTGCTGTGGTTAAACCTTTGGTTGAGAATAAAATGAGTTCACAGGAGGTCACAAAGCAGATTAGAACCTGGGCAAAACATGGCATTAAAATATCCCTCAACTCATTTCTCACCATAAACTCATTCCCAAGAACTGTGTTCTTTCTATACTGGGTCATTTAACACAAACACACATTTTTCCTGCCACATTTGGCACAGGAAGGCAGATTACACGGAAATCAGAGCAGATCCTAGTCAATGAGCCAATACAGAAAATACACAACAAAACCACCTCGTTTCATCAGTGTTTTGGTCTTTTTCACCTTAAACATGTCTTTGAAACAAGATAAACTTTCTTGAGAAAATGAAGTATATGAAAAAATAATAAAATTAATATTAAATTTAATATACACTAAATATTAAAATGAAAATAAGTAAAATATAAAAAATTATGATATTCATAATGTATTATATTAAATATATACATATAAAATATTAAAATAATTAATATAAAATATATTCAAATATATTAATATTCATATTATAACTAAATATATACATAAAATAAATATGATAAATTAAATATTAAATATAATTAAATATTACTTTAAATGACATTAATTATTGCA
>NW_015554075.1:931719-952241 GCF_001515605.1 Sinocyclocheilus anshuiensis
TATTAATGTATTTGATGAAGAGGGATGCATAAGAGACTTTAATTTGTTGCTCCGTAGGGGGGAGAGGTTGAGTCTGATAATTGGATGTTGAGACATAACCGTGTGCCGAATATGTGTCTGTGCACCAGATTGAGGTCCACACCCCTGCAGACAGTCACCACAGACCATCTGTCCACACATCCCCTCCTCCCAAACATACACATTTGGCCCGAGAGCCCACACACAGACATCCACCATCCCATCTAAAAGTGCTTTCTCAGCCGCTGAACAAGCCAATTCTGCAGCTATAAACACAAAGCACACATACCTCCACAGAAATAAAAGCCCGCTTACTCTGCCAAGCACACCAACAAAGAATAAACATCTCCCTAATGAACGTTACACAAAGCTCACAGTCCATAACGACACTGGAGCTGAGCTGAGGCACACTGTACTTAAGCATAAGGCTCCCAGCAGTACACTACACACTCTGTCTGACTGAGATAAACAGACGTATACGTCATTTACAGAAACCCCCCCTCCCCCCCTCCAAACTGCCTTGTCAGTTTACACACACAATGGCCCCTACCCAGTAAACAAAAACCATGAGCTGCTTAGCGTCATCAATATTTTACCTCAAAGTAATCTATTAATTATAGCCAAGCGAATAGCCCCAGTCTACCGGCTCATTACATATCAGACAAGAACTGGTAGCATCTTGTTCATGGCTGGCTAGAGCTAGGGTTGGTCTGCGCTATGTTTAGAATGGAAAACTAGTTCATACCGCATGCTATTTTCATAAAATATTTTGCAAGTATGTAATATGTAAACAGTTTAAGTAGAATGCATGATGCTAACATTACCTTGCCACATTGCATGTTTTATTTTGAAATGAATGCTAATATTAAAGGGCTAATTCTCCCAAAAATGACATTTCTGTCATCATTTATTCACCCTCATGCTGTTCCAAAGAACAGATGTGAGGCAGAATGTTAGCCTCAGTCAGCAGACATTTTCATTATATGGGAAAAATTTTTTTGTTGTGCACATCTTTTAACATATTATTTGTGTTACAGAAATAAAGCCATACAGGTTTGAAACAAGATGAGGATGAGTCAACGAGTTTAAAAAAAATGGTAAATAATACATACCCTAGTGTAAAATAAATCTACTAAAATGTATGTGAAATACATGTATTTCATGCTAAGTATACCGCAGATACATTTACATATTTACTTAATAAAAACACTCTGCAATTGTACTTTTGGTATACTAAGTCAAGTCAAGTCACCTTACCTTTATTTATATAGCGCTTGTAACAATACAGATTGTGTCAAAGCAACTGAACAGCATTAATTAGGAAAATAGTGTGTCAATAATGCAAAATGACAATAGTAAACACTCATTTTTCAGTTAAAGACAGTTCATCATTGAATTCAGTGATGTCATCATCCAGCTCAGTTCAGTTTAAATAGTATCTTTGCAATCATTTGCAATCAACTATACTAAACTGGTATACTTAAAGTCTGCTAAATTGGAACGACTAATTTTGTACTTAATGCATTTTAATTGTGCGGAAGTAGTGCTGAAATCCAACTAAAGACATACTGAAGTATATTTGATTGTGCTAAAGTGAAACTATTGCAAGTACACATCAGGTACCCTTTAAATATCTTGCATTTAAAGATCAATGTTATTCAAAGCTCATACAGTCCTCATCAATAGTGACATTAAAACACATCTTATGCTTAATATTAAGAAATTTGCATTGTGTGCAAATAGTACTCCAAATAAATTTAAATTATACATTTTTAAAAATCTGTTAATAGATTTGAACTATACTTAGTATGAAAGAAATGCATTTTAAATATATAATTTTTTAGTAGTGTAATACTACTTATTTACTTAATATAACATGTAACTATATATATATACTATACTACACTATATTTAATAGGTACAGGAGTATATATATATACACACAAACAGTACATATTACATAGTACACATATGTGACCCTGGACCACAAAACCAGTCATAAGGGTCAATTTTTCGAAATTGAGATTTATACATTATCTGAAAGCTGAATAAATAAGCTTTCAATTGATGTATGGTTTGTTAGGACAGGAAAATATTTGGCCGAGATACAACTATTTGAAAATCTGGAATCTGAGGGTGCAACAAAATCAAAATATTGAGAAAATCGCCTTTAAAGCTGTCCAAATTAAGTTCTTAGCAATGCATATTACTAATCAAAAATTACATTTTAATATACTTACAGTAGGAAATCTACAAAATATCTTCATGGAACATGATCTTTACTTAATATACTAATGATTTTTAGCATGAAAGAAAAATCTATAATTTTGACCCATACAATGTATTTTTGGCTATTGCTACAAATATACCCCAGCGACTTAAGACTGATTTTGTGGTCCAGGGTCACATATTTTATATTACATTCAAATAAGTCAAAAGAAAAATGCTTAACAGATTTGCTATCCCCTCTAGTTCATTTCTTCATTCATCACAATGGAAAAGAAGGTTCAGTTCCCATTGCATTGTGGGCCACAGTATCCACAACAACTGAGACAAATATAGTTGATAAGCTTGATATTCAATCTAAAAAAAAACAAAACATGAATACTATGCACAGCACAACAGTCAAGTAGTGCACTATTCTAAACCCTCATTTAATTTTTTTTAACTGACTAAAGTCCTCAGTTTCAATTATCCAATGGAATAATTAAATCCAGTTCACACCCCATTAAGGCGGAACTGATTTCAAGGTGAGTTTTTGGCTAATGTATTGGACACAGGTGATCAGAGACAGGTTAGTGCATACTGATACAACTCCATGCTGGAACCAACTCCTGCTGTAAGACGGAAAAGGGAGCAGCGACGTGTGACGCAATTCCCAATCTCGACCAGTGGCAGAACGGGTGACGGAATACGTTCTTGCGTGCGTAAGGACATGGCTGACCATGTGCTATTTTAGGAAAGAGAATGACTTATTAAAGCCATTCTTCCCCCCGCTGTCACAAGCACTTCAAGTCTAACCGTGCTAACCGAGGCAGGCTCGGGGCGGTGTGCGTGATTGTACGTTTGTGAGCATGTGTGTGTTTGCATGTGAATGAATGCCTGTGTGTAACCCATGCTCTAATTGAGCTCATGGGTCAGGTGTAGATTGGGTGAAGTTGGTGAGTCTGCTACAGAACTAAAATAGACCTGCATCCTCTGCAGCTACTACTGATGCAGCACTGTGTGAGAATGAGTTCATTCACTGTCTCTCTCCAATTCTCCATGGTTCGGTATACAAAGTAAGTTGACAGTGAGGCTGCAGTCCACAGAACAGACTATAAACTTACTGCAACGTCTTCACCGCATCCAGATATGCTGACCTTGTTTCACAATAAGGAAAGTGCTGACCTTCACTGAATCACCTAAGACTTGTCCCATTAATTAGTAATGCTTACATTTTCTCTTAAAGACAGACAAGGGAGAAATGCTTAGATGGTGTTTTATCCCACTACAAGGATAAGGACAAAAACAATCACACTGCAATTACTTTAAACACATTGTGATTCAAATTACAATTTGATAAACATTTAACATTTAATTTCGCTGCTTCCTGGATCAAAGCAAACCACAAAAGGCATGAAGTAATTAAATAAGCAGCTCTTGCATTCAAAAGAGTGTGTGAAACAACAAACGGGTAAGCAATAATTCAATTTGGAGCAACGCCTCGTGCATTTGAGTCATGTTTTGCCCGCATTCTGCAGCCAATAGATAGAGTTACTCTTAAGCAAACCGCATCGTGTTCTCACACCATCTCCTGAGATGAGTTAAGTTTGCTTTTAGACGGCTGTTTGTTTGAGTGGTCAGATGTAAGCCAAAATGTTTTCGTACCTCTCGGAGAATCCTGAACAAACCAAGTGCATAAGAGACTTCTTTCAAAAACATTTAAAAAAATCTTACCAGTAATGTACAGGTGTCACATTCTTTCTTTCAAAAGGAACTGAATGTGCTAAGGCATTATACATTTTTTTTTTTAAACTGATTACTGCTATAATTTTCTGACAACCCTAATCTCACCCTATTATAGTCATAATTTCTGTTGAACAGGTTTAACAAAGGGGGAAAAAAATAAAATCTTTCCAATCACCCCTGCATGGGATTCACTGTAGTAGACTACAGACAAAACAGAACGCCACTAATTCGTTTTGAAGTATGCAGTGCATCGCAGACTATATTTTTATTTAATTAAATCCCAGTCTGTTGTAGTTTATTGTGCAAGGAAATATCAATTTTGATTGAATTAATTGTGCAGCTCTAACCACTACTCAAATAAACCTTTAAAATAAACAAAGTAACTGCATTACTAACAGACTTCTGCTAAACATTCTTCATGATCAAGCTTCAATCCATGAGCTACAGACTGCAATCAGTGAACCAAGCTGTAAGGGCAGCGCTGAATCTCTGCATCTAAAAGAATTAATAACTGCATAGTTTATCTGGGATCCTTTTGTTTGCTGTAACCACTGGTAACCATGGCAACCGGGGACCGGTGGTTGAGGTCAGAGGTCACGTGATACGACGTGCCACTGAGGAAAAGAGCCGGATGGTTAGACAGAGAAAATGAGGGATGCTTTGAAAGAGAAACATGAAAGATGGAGAAAGATAAATGGAATGGGGGGAGTCTGGAGTTCTTCCAGCCACTGCTCTCTCGCCTCTCCATCTCCGCCCTGGAATTAATCCAAAACTTGCAGTCATTCTGTGATAGCAGGATCACTATTGACATTCATGCTTGCAACAAACAGCATCTGATTTAGGAGAGATCTGATGACACATAAACATCATTTGGAAAGGGAACAGACCAGTCAAAGTCAATCAGTTTTGCCCAGGGTTTTGAATGAATATGAATATTCATCACGGCTACAAAGGCAACTTAATACCCTAAACATCTATGTGCACAACCCTATGATAATATCACATAACATTCACAGGTGTTTGAATAATTTCTAGTCAGCTGTGACACAGAAAAGACACTCTGTGATTCATACGAAAATCACAAGCATGTGCTCATGATATCACTGTGATACATCTGTGTGTTCCAGGCGAAATGATCATCATATTTCAGAGTATAAACAGAGCTCTGAGTGGATGATACACCCACACTACATGCTTTGGACTGTCATACGAGCGGGTGTGAGGAAAATACATGCATTGTACATAAAATCCAACAACATGAGGGGCTTTCAAATTGGTATTTGTTCCCCTGTGAATATCCTATGAAGGTCAAATGGCTTGTACCTTCTTGTATCGTCAGGAAAAGAGGAAAAGGTGATTGATAAGCGAAGAGACAAGTGAAGTCAGAACTAGTAGAGAGGCATCAATCCCAGAGGAAGATGAATGTAAATAATTCACTCACAGATGCTTCGGATGAGATGACACTACCCACGGGTCAGCATCAAAGACAAAACTCTAATATTTTCACCCAAATTAGAAAGTGCTATATTTTCTGAACAGTATACACTACATGATAACATAGTGAATTAATTATTGGGTTTGACCATTTCAGAAAATCCCTAAAGCCATGTTATAGTGGAAAGCCTTCCAAGATGAGTGGATAAGAGGGTTTGAGGTTGGTAAGATTTTTGAAATATTTTTAAGAAGTCTCTCCTGCTCACTAAGGTTGCATTTATTTAATAAAATGTCTGTAAAAATAGTGAAATATTATTAGAATTGAAATAACAGTTTTCTATTTTAATGTATTTTAAAATGTAATTTATTTTTGTCATAACAAAACTGAATTTTCAGCAGCCATTTTCATTTTCAGAAATGTATAATAATGTAGCAATATAAAAGTCTTTACTGTCACTTTTAATGCATCTTTGCTGAATAAAAGTATTAATAAAAAAAAACTGTATTGACCCCAAACTTTTGAATGTCAGTGTATGATATTAATGTTTTGACATACAGTACTATATATCGCAAGAGCCATATTTTTCTTTACTTAACAGTACATGTAGGTTTGTCATATTAATGACATGAAAAATTGCAATCCTGCAACACACTAATGCAAATGCAGTAATCGTGACTGAAAAGCATAATGATACATGACACAGTGTATTGATCCATTAGATCATTTTAGATTACTCTGAAATAAGTGGCTTTTAAAGGGGAAAAGAAGAGGTCAATTCACTGTGAAATAACAAGGAAACCAGGACCTGGTTGATTTTATAGAGGGTACACATAAAACGCTTGTAAAAGGATCTTTAAATCCGGCAGTCACACTCAGCAGAAATGGAACAAATTATGGGAAACTGAAAACAATTTGCCATAAAGTAAAAGGAAACAGAAATGACAAACAACAGACAAACCTCAGCTGGAAGGTCAAGAGCAGATTTCTCTCATCTTTCCCTCTCTTTTTTCTTAACAACTCTCATATGATAAGTGCTCCTGGACAATTAATAGAACTTCACACCAAACACCTACATTTATGTAATGGTTCATGTAAATGTAGCAGTTCAATTCAATTATTCCTTTTAAATATGTAGCATTTTAAAGGAATAATTCACCCCAAAATTATGTAATAATGTGCTCAACTTTGTAATTCCAAAAATGTATTTCTTCCTTTTTTTCCATTTTTGAAACATATTTTAAAAATGTCTGGGTAGAAGAGAAAAGAATGAGACATCATACATCGTGTTTAAATTGGAGCTTGACAAACTACAGTTCCCAAACAGTGCAGTGAAGACATTAGAATAGAAGATTTGCATTTCCTAAAGCAAATACCAGCTCTCAAAAGGTTGCAAAAGAATCGTGTTTGGTAAGCATAGAATTTGGACTTTAGTTCTGTTAAAAATGAAATGTCGCATCAGTCACTTGCTG
Source organism: Sinocyclocheilus anshuiensis (assembly GCF_001515605.1). NCBI lineage: Eukaryota > Metazoa > Chordata > Actinopteri > Cypriniformes > Cyprinidae > Sinocyclocheilus > Sinocyclocheilus anshuiensis. Next base: position 938,593 of record NW_015554075.1, read on the forward strand.
TTGTCATGACAATAAGTATGCATCTTGTTTTCTGTTGGGTGAATACAAGAATCAACAGCAATACATGTTTACATTTACGCAGGGAAGGCAAGACCAATCACAATTTAATGTTCATATATTATGATGACATCACTATTGGTTACATTTTGAATGTTAAACATTCTATGAATGTAAATCAGTAGGGAAAATACTGTAATCTTCAAATCAATTCATTAGAATATGAAAATAAAAAAAAATTTCAAAAATGGAGTCTATAGGCTGTTCTGGCTCAATTGCACAAGTTTAACTCCCTGTTTTATGTTTTTTTCTGAAAGCCATTTAATAAAATGCAAAATAAAGAATCCGAAACACGCAACCCTCAGCATGCTTTTATGCATTTGTGAGAGTGTCTGACTCACCTGTTTCCAGCTGTCATATACTAAAATTGTGCTGTCCTCATCATCCACGGTCACTCGCCGCTGGTAACCCTCATCTACAACACACACACACACAAACATTTCTTTTAAAAACGACACTCAAGCATAAAACAAAATCACTTGTTATCTAAATCATTAATTAGCATCTAATTTTATTCCTGCAGTTGAGCAGAAACTGGCAATTTCACGGGATCAAACGTATAATAATATATCTGTGAGAAGAATACAAAAGAATTTTGAAAGGTAAGTTCAGAATTGGACTCGAGACAGTTGTGACTCGTAACAATTTATCAGGTGCAGAATCGATGCACAAGGACAGTCAGCTCAGGTAAGATGAAAAAAAACCTGTCTATGTGTCTGATTGGCTCTTTATCCCCTAGTAAATGACATGCTCTGTTTGTGCAGAAAGTGTCTGTGCAGAGGCAGTACTCTGCTGCTTCTCTCCCACCTCATTAAGACACAAGATGATGAAAGACCTGAAATAAGATAGATGCCTTCACGGCACCCACTCCGCTTTTTCCAATCAAATCCTGAGAGCCTTACACTAGTGATCTCAGGTGTCTGTGAGGTGATAAGTGTGTTTCATCCAAAGCAAATCTAAATATAGTACTACAGTCCTTGGCATCCTGATGCTTGATGCTGAGCAAAAGAAGGGTGTATGAATATAATCTTTACCGGTTGCTTGGGTTTCAGAGTCTATAGAGAGTGATCTGTCTGACAGTCCAGCAAGGCAAAGTGCCAGAGAGGATTTGCCCACTCCATTCTGGCCCAGTAGTACTATCCGAAGGGGTCCGTGGTACTTTTGCTGCGGCGGTTTCGCTGAAGGAGAATCTTGGATAGTGCTGATGCTGATTTGCGGAGTAGCAGGCTCATCGAGCCCTGGCGTCCAATCGTAATCCTCAGACACAGCTTCCTCTCGCCTCAGCTGATGCTTGATTGGCAGGGGGGTGCTGCCCCTGCGAAGCGGGGGCGCAGCTGATAAAGTTAAGCCATAACCCTGTGAAAACTGAAGACAAGTAAAAACATACATCACAGGCAAAGACATTCACCCGATAAATCTGAACATCAAGAACAATGGCAGTACTTACGATATCTAACTTAATAATGTATAGAAACAATCCATGTGCAAGGGGGAAGGATCGTGATCCTCTGGATTTTAGGGTTGTGCACACTATACAAAAGTGGGTCAAAACACTGAGCAGTGCATCCACTCACATGAACAAGCATCACTTGCTTTAAAGGAGTGGCATAAACATCCCAACAGTCCAAAATGACGAGGGACCTAATGAGTTTTCTCAGGCTCAAGGCTGTTGAGAGCTTCGTCCATCTATCTCCATCAAGCAAAATCGCCAAGAGAGCTCTTAAACTGTTTACTGTGTTTGCTTGCAAGGGCAACTGGCATCAATATTAATATGACAATTAATCTAGCCGCAGCACTGCAGGTGTGCTGGGGACCTGGTACGCCTGATCCGGTGTCAGACATGCAAGACACACATAGACAGCCAATTATACTAATTGAAAGGAGGTAATTAATTAATCATAGACTTTATTGTGGGACAGACAGTGAGGCAATAGGATGTAGTATGATGCTTGGGGTGAGGCCAGCTCTAAACAGTTACTTTTAATCATAAAAAAAAAATTCTGAATTTTAATCATGAATATTGAAGTAGTATGCAAATCATAAATAAATTCTCGACTATAATAGGAGGACTTGCAAATAGTGATCATAATTATCAATATAGCTATTTTTAACCGTTTTTATCATTACAAGGACACTAAACTATAATATTAGAAATAAACCTAGGATTGTCTCAGCACAGGAATATTTTCAAACACAATCACTCCTACAGAAACAAAGTCAACACAAAGGCTGCAGAAGAAGAGAGGGTGTGTTCACACACACCGGCGAACATCCCAGACCTGTGAAGAACCCTACAACCCCCCCCCCCCCCCACCCCCTCAGAGAATTACACTGCTTACACAGCAGCACCGGATTTCTCTCTCTCTACACACACACACACACACACACACACACACACACACAAAAGGGAAAGCGATGATCTTACCTGGTCCGACATCGTTCTTCAGTTCATCTGCTCTCAGTGAGACATTCCGCCGTCCATGTCATGTCGCTGAGCGTCAAACACTGCACAAGCGTCGGTGGGGATTGTTACATTACACTCGACTCATATGCCATCACATGGCTGTAGTCTGAAAAAGAAACGCTCCCAATGTGACCCTAACCGCGCAAAAACGCTCCTTTTTCTCACTCTGACTTAATAGTAAACATTTAATCGCTTCTCTGCGAACCGGTGCGCTGTGTGACTCACGTATTACTATACACCTGTCAGTCCCTTCAAGTCTCTATAATATTGGTTTTTCAGATGAGAGCACGTAGCCCCGCCTACACCTGTCAGTCCCTTTAAGTCTCTATAATATTGGTTTTTCAGATGAGAGCACGTAGCCCCGCCCCCGCACTGTAGACACGCCTCTTCATTCCAGTCGTTACCTGAATGCTCCCGATCTCTCTGTATGTCTCTCAATCTCAGATCAAGGTAACTCTTAAGGGTTTTATATTCTATTTATCGATATGTTTAACGTTTATATTCTATTTATCTTTATTTTTAATAATACTAATGCTGCTCTGGAAATTCCATTTACTGGACCCCTGGATTGGGGTTGGTTATGACTGATTCGATTATTTTTATACATTTTTGATTAGCATGTTAATTTTTATTTTTTTATTTTCGTAAAATGCATTCAAAATGTAACAAAATTAACATGCTAATCAAAAATGTGTGTGTGTAGTGTGTATTTTTGTGTGTTTTATATATATATATATATTTTTTTTTTATTATATATATCTTTTTTTTTAAGTTGAACTAAAATGGCATATGCTAGGAGCTGTACTGCCTCTTTTGTGACAGCAGCACCAGATCATTTATAAACAAGAGCCATTTGACTTCAGTGTCTAGTAGAGTACAACCAAGTGCTGCATCTGTTCTCTCTCTATTTCTCTCTCTCTCCTACATATTGTGGACAAGTGTTCATAAGCTTTGTCCTTGATAAGTACTTTGTTTGAATCACAGCTCTCCACCTCTCTACCCTTCCCAGACACATAAAGCGTATCCTTCGAGATATTTTTCTCCTGTAACCCTGACGTTTTCAAGCACTGCATTAATTATTGAGTGGTCATTAAGTTTTATTGCAGCCACATCAAGCATCATTTATGTCACAGGTGGAGGTAAAAACGTTTCCTCACAGGCTTTTTAATAATTTCTGCGAAGACCAATTGATCTTCTTGTCTGTCTCTCTGATCTTAGTTTAAATGAACTATTATTAGGGTCCAAGAAGCGAAGTATATTGGAAGCGGTCTGAATGGTCTGGTGGTCTCCCAGTCAAACACTTAAGCGCCCCTATCAGCTCAAAAATTGACTTCTTTTCTGTTTAAAACCCCTTGGTGTAGACTAGAGAAAAATTCCTCCTTCTTCCCGCATTCATAGCTGATTGAACATTGTGTTTTCAATATCACCCATACTCTGCCTACAAATCTTCTGACCGAATTTATCTCAGATGTTCAGACCAAGCTTACAAAGCATATTGAAGTCATTTTCATTAATGTGTAATGATCATAAATCATACAATCTGATTAATAAACTTACAGTTTCTTCTTATTCTTTATCTTATGCGAAGTCCACTGATATCCCATTTTAGAGTCTTAGCCTAACTTGTCTGACATTTACATAATGACGTTTTTGCTGTTCCTCCTAATTTGTGCATATCTTTGCTACATTTGGCTAGAGGTGATCTTCGGACCATGCACAAAACAAAGTTACTGAAACTTTTCAAAGTCAAGAATCAACAGCAAACAAAGATGTATCTTCATAACACTTTGTCATATGGACACAAATTAATTGTTTGGGGGTTGTTACATTGTTATAAATTGGCCTAAAACCTAAAACCTAAAAGGTTCCTATGGCTCAGTGGTAGAGCATTGCATTAGCAGCACAAAAGATCATGGGTTCAATTCCCAGGGAATACACATACTGGTAAAAAATGTATAGCTTGAATGCACTGTAAGTCGCTTTGGATAAAAGCGTCTGCTAAATGCATAAATTATTATTAAATTAAATTATTAAAATCATGCTTCTGTACAGTAGATTCCCTCTGGCTTGCAGAGTATGATGGTGTCTCCATGTCTCCCATCTGCCAAATTGGATTTTGATGAAAACTGTTCTCCTTCGACAAATGTTGTCCAGTTCTCTCCAAATTTGGCTCAGAGGATCTTCATACCACACCGGACATCACATTTATTTTTTGTATTCAGAATGATCTGGCTGTTGCAGCAACAGAATTTTCTTCATTTAAGAATCAACCGGTTGACTGGTTGTTTAAAGGGGTCATATGATGCGATTTAAATTTTTCCTTTCTCTTTGGAGTGTTACAAGCTCTTGGTGCATAAAGAAGATCTGTAAAGTTGCAAAGAATAAAGTCTCAAATCCAAAGAGATATTCTTTATAAAAGTTAAGAGTCAACCACGCCTACCTACTAAAACGGCTCGTTCTAACACGCCCCCGCATGTCTACGTCACGATGTGGGAAAATTTGCATAACGCTGCCCAAATGTTCACGCAAAGAAAGAAGGCGAAACTTTTATTCTTGCTGTAGTATTGTTGTTGCCGCCGCCGCCATGTCGTGAAGGCGCTGTGTTTCGTTGTGAAAGCTAAACTACTTTGGTTGGCCTTCCAAAAGAGGACGATATCCGCTTTGTCATGCCTGGAGCTGATCTGTGCTGGTCGCTGAGGAAATACATCAACTTCGCGCTGTGGATCGCCGGATCGGCTTTCAACGTGGACAAAGCGGAGTCCAGCCCAGGGTCGTCACATGTGGTTGCCGCAAGTCCACCAGACGCTCCTTCGTCGAATCCGACGGCCGTGCCGTTCTCAAGCCCGCTCGCCTTTGCTCACTCAAGCCGGCCTCCGCATACTCTAGGCCTCCGCTCACTCTAGGCCTTTGGCCTCCGCTCACTCAAGGCCGCGGTGTGTGACGCTGTTTAGTTGTGAAAGCGAAACTACTTTGTTTGGCCTTCCAAAAGAGGACACGACTAGAAATCAGACCGCATAAACACATTTCATTACACCAAATACACAAAATAATGTTCTTTTTAGCAGCATCATATGACCCCTTTAAAGGATGTTTATTATTATAGTCATTTAACACCTTTTAATTTTGTGTTTTCCTCATCACACACATCTGCAATTGCTTTGTAAATACATATGTAATGTTATATGTCAGTAAATATTATTAAATACATGTATATACTTAAAAATCATGATGCAAATAAGCCTGCTGTTATACCATTCATGGAGAGCAGAGGATCGTATTTTAGGTACGATGTGACAGATTGCATGTCACATTGCCAGCTCAGTGCAGCTCCACAGCAGTCTTCCAATCACACAGAGCAAGACCGCCTCAGTCTGTGGTGGTCTGGGGCATCACATGATGACAAAGAGGGTCGAGAGGGACAAGTGGAGCACGCTGAGCTCATGTCGCAGATGTTAGTGTGCAGTGTTAATTACATCTCATCAGACCTCGCCGGCTCTCTGAAAGGAGTCTGAAAGGAGTTTGATGTGAGCGTTGACAACTCTAATTATTCAGTAAACCCCCCAAAATATGACTGTTATAATTACAGTAGATAACGAGTGAGTTTAAGTGGGTACCTCTTGCGAGCGCGTTGAATAGGTGATGCTGTCAGCGTAATTGTGAGACAGCTCAACCCCATTCTCATCGTTGTTCTCGTCTGCCTGTCTGCACTTTAACGGCGACCTCTTTGAACTGCTGTTAGCTCATTGAGGTCTAAGGGGACGTTGCATCAGATTAGCAAAAAAAATGTAAATGGTCACTTGCGTGGCTGGTGTTTTGCTGGTTTATTAAAAGGGATTACAGCAAAACAAACCAATTTTCCAGTCACCTTTAAAAACCCATGTAAACAGACCCATTCATTGGTTTTGTTATATTGTCAAATAACAGGCATCAGCAGAAAGCCAGCCTCTCTTGATCTCTTTTATAGATTCCTCCCTCTACCCATCCTAGAGGTGATTTCTAACCTGGGAGTTATTTTATAAAATGCCCAGCCTTGGATGCAAAGCTTAGCATGAGTGCCACTCTGTAATGCATTTCAGAAGAAGACGTGAATAAAAGAAGGGCACAGATTTGTTGTTCTGGAGAGATGAATGATTGACAGAGAGGGGCCAGTACAGACTTTGTCACATTTATAGACCCGGAAAAAGATTTTGCCAAGTTAAAAACCGATGCCTGAATAGCAGGGTATAAAACATACAATGGTATCACCCTATTTTTTTCTTTTTTGGACAAGACATAATAGTAATACCATAGTTTTGGAACCCTTTACAAAAAAAGTACTGTGGTGGTACCATGGTACAGTGATGGTATTAGATGATAATAATATGGTATTTTGAAATATACTAGCATGGTACTGAAATGTATGTATTATGGTACTTTATTGTATTTCTAAGAATACCATGGTAACATGCTCAAAATACTTTTGTGATTTTATGATCTATGTGACCCTGGACCACAAAACCAGTCATAAGGGTACATTTTTCAAAATTGAGATTTATACATCATCTGAAAGCTGAATAAATACGTTTTCCATTGATGTATGGTTTGTTATGATACAATATTTGGCCGAGATACAACTATTTGAAAATCTGGAATCTGAGGGTGCAAAAAAAAAAAAATCTAAGTATTGAGAAAATCACCTTTAAAGCTGTCCAATGTCCAAATGTAGCAATGCATATTACTGATCAAAAATTAAGTTTTGATTTATTTATTAAGTATTTATTTATTAAGTATTTATTATTATTTTAATTTTTCTATATTTTAAGTTTTGTTAATTTTCTGTGCTTTTTAATTTTTTAATATAGTTTATATTTTTTGTAATATATCTATTTAGCTTGAATGTATTTTTTATTACAATAAAAATTGTTTTAGCTTCAGTTAATGGTAACAGCACTAGTTAATATATGGTTTTGGGACATATACCATGCTAATATAATGGTTTTGGTTTATCAGATTACCATGGTATTAGCATCTGTCTTCATCTCTGCCTGTACGTTTTTGTAAACGAAAAACTGTTCTTTTTCAACTCTGTTTGCTGTATCCTTTTCTTTTATCCCGCCTCTCAGTTCAGATCAGGCAAAAGAGATGAACTGATTAGGAGGGAGGAGCATGGGGAATGGAAATTCAAGGAGAAAAATTGCCGGATCAATTCAGATCCACATTTTATTACACTGGCTACAATATCAGCAGAGAATGAAAAAAATCTTGTGAAGTAGGATGACTCATCTGCAGGTTCTGAGAGCTGCTGAGTTCTCTCAGCCATGCCTCTGTCATTAATGGGAAATATTTATACTTTTCCCATTTCCGAAATCACAGTGCATTGCATTTCACATAAGGCTGACAATGACTGTCAAAAAACTCATTATAGCACATATCGATGATTCATAATATCAATGATCAGCAAGTGAGACTCAAACGCACTACATTTAGCCTTTATAGACGATCTATCTGATATACAGTACCAGCCCACACAAATCTAATCTATTACTCACCGCACAAGCGATCAGAAACAAGCTAATTAAAAATGAACACATATGTTGTCGAGAACACGCTAATGTGTGCGAGCGCGACCGAGTTGGTGATAAAAATCTGCCGTGATACGTTTTTAGTGTGAGAGAGAGATTTTGAAAAAGGGGAAGAGAGCAGCTGGCATGCTGGAACATTGTAAAATGTGATGCTGAGCCATAAATGCAGAGGTCCATGGTCTTATGTTTCTGTTCCTCTCTGTAGTGTTACTAAGCAACTCACAGTCTCAGCCAGCATGAGAGGGATGAGGATGCTCTGGCAGAAAATACCTGTCATTGTGTGTGTGGCGTGCGTGTACTTTGTGCCTGCGTGTGGGTGTGCTTTGCTGTGAAGCAGGTATGTGCTGTGCCTTACCATGTCGATCTGAGTGCGCGTGTTCTCATTGTGGGTGCGTTGCTGCTAGTATGTTCTGAGGAACGTGTTGAGACCCAGGCTGTGAGTGGGGCTGTGTGGGAGCGTGTTTTGGCACTATGTGCTGTAGGAAGGTAGCAGCTCTCCAGTGTTGGTGCATGATGGGTAGCAGCCCTCTCAGTTGCCTCAGGGCTGGCTTAGATAGCAGGAAGTAGAGTGGCGGGTTCCAGCAAGGTGCCAGACAAATCAGAAGAATGGCAGACAGCGAGGCCACCTCCCATAGCAGAGACACCTCCGTACTTGACGCCGGCGACGGGGCGGTGGAGCTGGAGGTGGGGCTTTCGGGTGAGCTGACGGAATTAAGGGACGGCGATAAAACATTGACAAACTCTAGCACGTAATAAGGCAGCCAGCTGATGGCGAACACCAGCGTGGAGCCGATGAGAAGGGCTGTGGCTTTTTTATTGCGGTGGTCTGCGGCTAGAGTGCCCCGGCAGCGGTACAGGTGTGTGATGATGAGCCCGCAATGCAGGGCGATGCAGAGTAGAGGAGCCACGTAATACACCAGAAATGCAGGAACGAGGAAGCCCAGCCAGTGACCGCGGCCCACCGACCACGTGCAGCCACTGTCAAACTGGATGTACGTGACTTTAGGTAGGGCCATGGCAATGGAAACCAGCCAGATAACAGCAACAGTGCCAGCTCTGTGGGCCAAATAGAGAGACAGATACAGAGAATTCAATAGCTATATTTTATGCCTCTTTATATCCCTGATGGCATTACCATAATAGTTTGATATAGTGGTATTGTGTGTTACACTTACAAAAATGTATTGCTGTGGTATTTTGAATGTGTTACACCTTGGTAGTAGTCACGATAAATATACATGCCGTTTTTTGGATGTGAACTATAATAGACGCCACCTTATCTCTTCTCTTGACATGAATTTCAGTTCCGTCATGGTACATTTCAAAGTACCGTAGTACCATCTCAGTACCACAGCACTTTTGTATTCATATACCATTATGGTATTCCAAGGCAGTTTGTATACATTACCATAATAATATCATCAGTCATGGTAATACACTTTTTTGTAAATGAGAGTAACGATCCTTTTCAAAAAGTACTGTGATTTAAATAAATATGATTTTCATCTCATATTGATTCGCATTGCGAGAAGTATATTTTTACTCATTGTCAGGCGTTCCCTGGATCGTTTTTCAGCGGAAGCGCGCCCTTCAGCTTTTCTTACACGGCGGCTGCAAAAATAAGTCAGTATTTATAAAATAAAGTAATAAATACCCGAGTTTGCATCTCGAATTGAAAGCGAGAAGGAAATAAAAAGTTATTATACTGCGAAATAACTATGAAAGCACGTTTAAGAGCGAGCTGTTCGCCTTTCCTGAACATATTGCGACCTAACCATTCTGATTCGTGAACAAATAACTCTTATGAGTCGATACTTTTAGTGAATCAAAAACAGCGTAAGTCACAAACAAATGACTCTTACGAGCCGGTCCTTTTAAATCAATTCATTCAAAAAGACCGTAATTTGAATCAGTGATGGATCCTTTACTGAATCAATCACGGCTTTGTTTTCCAAAAGCATCATAAGCCTAGTTAGATCGCAGAAACCATTCGCGCCAAGCGATCTACTTATATGTTTACGATGCTTTTGGGAAATTCATGCTGCCCAGAGTGGTTAGTGAATCAGCATAAAGTTATCATTTTTTCCAGTGATGGAATAATTTAAAGAAATATGCCTATATTGAGAATTTAAGTGAGATTTAGTGAATCTTGAAATCGACTTTGATCAATAACATATTAATGTACCATAGCTATGTAGCTATTCCGAAGTATACTTCAAATAAATATTTGTCCATCACTTCCTTTACTTTTTGTCGACAGAAAAACATATAAATATATAAAATATTTCTCCATTTCTTTCACAAATATAACTTTTCCCTTTTTACAACTGTTTTTCTTTAGCGCCTTCAGATACTCACACCTGCGCAGGGGTGGCCGGGGGTCGTGTCGAGGGAGCCACTATTCGATAACGCAGCACAGAAAGGGCAGCCAGGCTGAAGATGTCCACTCCAGCGGTCAGGGAGGTCATGAAGCTCAACAACACACAAACACCTCCTCCCAGCTGCCAGTTCTGAGAGCTAGCGCTTAGTAGCACACAGGGCAGGGTGAGTAAAGCACACAGATCAGCAAAACTCAGGTTTAACAGGAGGACAGAGCTGGGCTTTGAACGACGCCGTGGGTTACGCATCAACACCAACCACATGAGCAGGTGACCTCCGACCCCTACCAGCAGGGAGAGGATGCTGACCAGAGGCAGCACCAGAGAAAAGGAGATGGTGGTGTTGGTGGAGACCGTGTTAAAGAGCAGGTTTACAATGGCAGGCATGATGGATTGTGTAGAAATCAGCCAATCTCTGGGATAGAAAAGAAAAGAATAGAAAGATGGAGATAGATATAGCAATGTAGCTTTTATGCAGTACATACTTGATTAATAACTTACACACTGACATAAACACAAATGAAAAACAGAAATGCAAATCAGCCAATGTTACTCACATATTGTACATCTCAGTAAAAATAAATGAGAAAAACTTTGCAATAATACACTTTGCAATTACCTTAAATTACACTTTACAACAATAATCCATCCCACAGAATATGGAGCAATGGGAAGACATGATAACCAGCCCAATAAAATGTGTAAACAAGCAAAATACACCCATTAAATATGTGATATACGTACATCCTAGCACAGACATTTGCAATTACACTGACCAATTACTCCCAGAGGCAGTGACAGGAAAATCTTCCAAGCACAATTTAAAGCCCATGTTTCAACTTCCCCAACAGAACATCCATACGGCTATTAAACCTTGATGAACTTAAGAAACCTTTTAGTTTTGCATAGAGCAAAAAAATCCTTCTTTCCTTCATGATAAACATCAGCTAAAATAAAATAAAAACTGTATCTGATATCCTGACAGTGGAATATTTATCTTATAATAAATGCCTAAATAAAATCTGATTCCAACTCCACTGCAATTCTTTAGAAATATATTTGAAATTATGTTAATAATAATATATAAATTTGTTGTAGCATTTGGTATGATAGACAGATAGACACACATATGTAAACAGACAGGCAGATGATAGATAGATAGATATATAGATAGATGGATGGATGGATGGATGGACGGATGGACGGACGGACAGATAGACAGACAGACAGACAGACAGACAGACAGACAGAGAGATCTAAATTTCATTTTCCAAAGTACTTGTCAAAAAGTAAAAAAAACAACAAAAAAACAAGCTACAGCACAGAATCACATATGAAAAGGTCTGACAAAGAAGCAGGAGAAGAGAGTAGACACACAGCAATGAACACTGGAGAGAAAGAAAAAAAGTTACTTGATCAGGCATCAGTCTGGCAATCTGTGGGCTCACTTCTGTTCATCTGCTCTAGACAGACAGACAGACAGACAGACAGATAGATAGATAGATCTAAATTTCATTTTCCAAAGTACTTGTCAAAAAGTAAAAAAAACAACAAAAAAACAAGCTACAGCACAGAATCACATATGAAAAGGTCTGACAAAGAAGCAGGAGAAGAGAGTAGACACACAGCAATGAACACTGGAGAGAAAGAAAAAAAGTTACTTGATCAGGCATCAGTCTGGCAATCTGTGGGCTCACTTCTGTTCATCTGCTCTGAGGTACAGCATCCCCTAATGCAGCCACCCCCTTTACACACACAGTCCAGCCCTCCACACACACACACACACACACACACACACACACACACACACACACACACACACACACACACACTCACACACACCTGAAATTCTAATCTGCCTCATTAGGATATAACAACATTCATGTGCTGTTAAGGAGAATTTCAACAGAAAGAAACCAATTATGAGGCAGCGCTGAAAGGGCCGAGAGAGTGAAACAGGGAGCTAATTTACATCTATAAATACTTCATGATGCTCACCGGCCTCCTCCTAACACCAAAAACACCACACACAAACACTAAAAAATGAAGAATATGAACACACTCTCCTACACACTCTGACAGACTCGTAATTATGAAGTGAAACTGAGAAAATGTGTGATAAGTCAGTAAAGTTTCGTGATAAGTTGGGAAAGTTTTAGGCACAAGATACATGAATTGTTTGCCTCTTTCTTGTTTCATAAACTTAAATCAGCTTGTAAAAGCCGAGGACTCTTCCGGTGTTTACTGGTTTCTTGTGATTGCAGCCATCTGCTTGAGTTACTCACTTTTTTCACTGTTCAACTTGAACCACTTGAGTGTGTGTCAGAGTGTGTGAAAGTTACAAGAAAGAGTTAGTTGATTAATTTTTGCATGTGTATTATGCACTTACACAACAGTACCATGGTGTTTGGCATGCTACTGTTTTGTAACATGATAACAATAGGCTAGTTAACATGTTTATCTGGCATGTGAACTATACCATGGTAATGATAAAATACCCTGGTATATGTTTACATGTATATTTATAATCAAGCTAGTGGGGTTTTCTTTCTTTTTCTGATTTGTCTGTCCATTTTAGTATTTAGTTTTAAGCTACGTTTTATTTCAGCTTTATTTAAAGTGGTTTTAGTAGTTTAAATATATAGTTCAGTCATGAAACTCTAGATGGCGCATTCTGACAGGGTGTTAACGTAACTGATGATATTCAGAGAGTTAAACGACTTGGCACAAGCTGATTGGTTCATGCTGCATATGCAGCCAATGAGCTTACTGCCTTGCATTTATATGGCTGGCTAGCATTCACTTGAGATTCCTGCAGCGCGCTTTCAGAGTTCTCCGAAACCCTCCACCTTCCCCAGCTCCACCTGTATAGATCTGCTACGGGAGCAGATCTGTTCCGCCAAGACCAAATACATTAACATTGTCATATCCATCACCATGCTAAAATGTTCTGAGAGTTGTCATGATTGAAATATGCTTATTTGAATGTTTGTAGAATTAGCATAACACTGAGGCCAATTGTAAACCCATTAACGAGGCAATAGTGGCACTATATTAGGCAATTAGCCATTTTTCTTTTAGTCCACCGGAATCTGAACTTTTAAAGGGGTCATATGATGCGATTTAAATTTTTCCTTATTCTTTGGAGTGTTACAAGCTCTTGGTGCATAAAGAAGATCTGTAAAGTTG